>NW_027039864.1:47141-113767 GCF_034236695.1 Oncorhynchus nerka | reverse complement strand
TGGTGTTATTGTGAAATTAGTCAGTATTCAAGCAAGTATGCTAATCTAGCATCATGGCAAATTAGTCCATTTAGGCTCAAACAGCTAGGCTATATCATGCACGGACTGATTTTAATTCATTAACAAATAAACTCAGCAAAAAAAGAATCGTCCATTTTTCAGGACCCTGTCTTTCAAAGATAATTCATAAAAATCCAAATAACTTCACATATCTTTATTGTAAAGGGTTTAAACACTTTTTCCCATGCTTGTTCAATGAACCATAAACTATTAATGAACATGCACCTGTGAAACCGTTGTTAAGACACTAACAGCTTACAGACGTTAGGCAATTAAGGTCACAGTTATGAAAACTTAGGACACTAAAGAGGCCTTTCTACTGACTCTGAAAAACACCAAAAGAATAATGCCCATGGTCCTTGCTCATCTACGTGAACGTGCCTTAGGCATACTGCAAGGAGGCATGAGTACTGCAGATTTGGCCAGGGCAATCAATTGCAATGTCCGTACTGTGAGACGCCTAAGACAGTGCTACAGGGAGACAGGCCGGACAGCTGATCGTCCTCGCAGTGACAGACCACGTGTAACAACACCTACACAGGATCGGTACATCCGAACATCACACCTGCGGGACAGGTACAGGAAGGCAACAACAGCTGCCTGAGTAACACCAGGAATGCACAATCCCTCCATCAGTGCTCAGACCGCAATAGGCTGAGAGAGGCTGGACTGAGGGCTTGTAGGCCTGTTGTAAGGCAGGTCCTCACCAGACATCACGGCAACAATGTTGCCAATGGGCACAAACCCACCGTCGCTGGACCAGACAGAACCGGCAAAAAAGTGCCCTTCACTGACGAGTCACGGTTTTGTCTCACCAGAGGTGATGGTCGGATTCGAGTTTATTGTCGAAGGAATGAGCGTTACACCGAGGCCTGTACTCTGGAGCGGGATCGATTTGGCGGTGGAGAGTCCTTCATGGTCTGGGGAGGTATGTCACAGCATCATCAGACTGTGCTTGTTGTCATTGCAGGCCATCTCAACACTGTGAGGAAGACATCCTCCCCCCTCATGTGGTACCCTTCCTGCAGGCTCATCCTGACATGACCCTCCAGCATGACAATGCCACCAGCCATACTGCTCGTTCTGTGCGTGATTTCCTGCAAGACAGGAATACCAGTGTTCTGCCATGGCCAGCGAAGAGCCCGAATCTCAATCCCATTGAGCAAGTCTGGGACCTGTTGGATCAGAGGGTGAGGGCTAGGGCCATTCTCCCCAGAAATGTCTGGTAACTTGCAGGTGCAAGAACTGGCAAATCTGGTGCAGTCCATGAGGAGGAGATGCACTGCAGAACTTAATGCAGCTGGTGGCCACACCAAATACTGACTGTTACTTTTGATTTTGACCCCTCCTTTGTTCAGGGTCACATTATTCCAATTCTGTGGAACTTGTTCAGTTTATGTCTCAGTTTTTGAACCTTGTTATGTTCATACAAATATTTACACATGTTAAGTGTGCTGAAAATAAACGCAGTTGACAGTGAGAGGACGTTTCTTTTTTTGCTGAGTTTAGATATGTGCTGTGTTATAAATGCATAAGGTTCTAATGTTGAATTTTCCCTCAGATGTCAAGGAGTCTGACTTCGTGGACCACAGTGGGACATTTGGTGACATAGAAGAAATGAAGGCAGGAGGAAATGTGGAGGGATTGTTGGCTGATTTAAAACTTAACGTGGCCTTAAAATACTCTAACGAACAAGAGTCGTCCTTTGGCAGACTGAAGAAAGAGGAGGTGAAAGTGAAGGAGGTGGTTAACTACTCGAAAGACAAGTGAGTTGCCCTATACTGTACATACACTGATTGTACAAAACATTAAGAACACCTGCTCTTTCCATCACAGACTAACAAGGTGAATCCAGATGTAAGCTACGATCCCTATTGATGTTACTTGTTAAATCCACTTCCATCAGAACACCTACTCATTCAAGGTTTTTATTTTATTTTACTATTTTCTACATTGTAGAATAATAGTGAAAACATCATAACTATGAAATAACACATATGGAAGCATATAGTAACCAAAAAATTGTAAAACAAATCCAAGTATATTTTATATATCTGACATTCTTCAAATTGCCACCATTTGCCTTGATGACAGCTTTGCATACTCTTGGCATTCTCCCAACCAGCTTCATGAGGTTGTCACCAGGAATGCATTTCAATGAACAGGTGTGCCTTTTTAAAAGTTCATTTGTGGAATTAGTATGATATGTATTGTTACTTAAGAAAAAAACAAAAAGAGGGTGGGATGGAGGACGTATAACACGAACGCCTAGCAACCCAAAGGTTGTGTGTTTCAATCATATCATGGACAAATTTAACATTTGAGCTAAATTAGAACATTTGAAAACCACCTCCTATTTAAATTTCTAGCAACTTAAAATGTACGCATCAAATCACATCATGGACAACTTTAGCTAATTAGCAATTTTGCAACTGCTTACTTTCTTTTAGCTACTTTGCAACTACTTAGCATGTGAGCTAACACTTCTCCTAGCCCTAACTCTTAACTCTAACCTTAACCTCTAACCCTAACCTTAATCCCAAAGGAGTCCAGGTAAACAACAGTTCACCTGAAAGTCAGGTTGTAACCATAGCGCCTAGCTAACATTGCCCACCTAGCCACAACAAAGGAGAAATTTGTAACATATCATTGCAATTAGTAACATGTCATGGTAACTAATAGTTCACCTGCCCAAGGAGTCAGGGTTGGTATGTTAACATAATCATACGAAATGAATGATGAACATCCACAAATGAATACAATACGGTTCACGCCCAACATATTACACTAAATGGAGAGAGACAGAATTACGGTTCACCTGCCCAAGGAGTCCAGGTTGGTATGTTAACTTCAATCCCTGAGTCCAGGTTGGTATGTTAACTACAATCATACGGTTCACCTGCCCAAGGAGTCCAGGTTGGTATGGTAACTACAATCATACGGTTCACCTGCCCAAGGAGTCCAGGTTGGTATGTTAACTACAATCATACGGTTCACCTGCCCAAGGAGTCCAGGTTGGTATGTTAACTACAATCATACGGTTCACCTGCCCAAGGAGTCCAGGTTGGTATGTTAACTACAATCATACGGTTCACCTGCCCAAGGAGTCCAGGTTGGTATGTTAACTACAATCATACGGTTCACCTGCCCAAGGAGTCAATATTTAGACCCATAGTTTGCCACTTGAGAGAATGCTTAATGTCCTTTTTATATTATTTTAATGAGTGATTTACAAGGTGGGAACACTAATGACATGAAACTTAGGGACACATTATATCTCTTATAAAAAAGTATTTGAATAGCCTTCTTTGTTTTTATTGATCTATACAATATATCAAATACTTTTATTTACTTTCTATCATTCAAAATAATAGATCGATGTCTCTAAATCCCTGAAACATGTCGCTACAACTCTACACATCACTACTGGGACAAACCTATTTGCTTTCCTTAAGTTCATTAAACAATACATTAAAATAATGTTTTGCATTATATAGGACTTGTTTTCACATTGATAAACAGTTCAATATCAACTAAAACTATTTGTCATTTTAGGGCTGTACTCAATCCGCATCGTGGAAATTCAGCTTTACAGTGTGATTGACATGTAAAGGCATTTTTTTATTTGAAGTTGTAAAAAATGTATTTGGCAGAGACAGCATTCACGTTAAGCACTGCATATGTCGGCTCAAAGGGAAATTACCTTTAAAAGTCTAACGCTTCAGTGTTACACATTGAAGAGAGCCTTTAACCTCTCTGGGGTAGGCGGGACGCTTGTGTCCCACATGGCCAATAGCCAGGGAAAATGCACAGCGCCAAATTCAAATATATTTCTATAAAAATCAAGCTTTCATTAAATTACACATGCAAATTAAAGCTACACTCGTTGTGAATCCAGCCAACATGTCAGATTTCAAAAAGGCTTTTCGGCGAAAGCATAAGATGCTATTATCTGATGATAACTAGACCTAGGTGGTAAACAATGAGAGTAACATATTTCAACTCTGCAGGCGCGACACAAAATGCAGAAATAAAATATAATTCATGCCTTACCTTTGACCAGCTTCTTTTGTTGGCACTCCAATATGTCCCATAAACATCACAAATGGTCCTTTTGTTTGATTAATTCCGTCGATATATATCCAAAATGTCCATTTATTTGGCGCATTTGATCCAGAAAAACACCGCTTCCAACTTACGCAACGTCGCTACAAAATTTCTCAAAAGTTACCTGTAAACTTTGCCAAAACATTTCAAACTACTTTTGTAATACAACTTTAGGTATTTCTAAACGTATATAATCGATTAAATTGAAGACGGGATGATCTGTGTTCAATACAGGAGCAAAACAAACTGATGCTACTTTTCTGGTTACACGCCTCTATCAAAAGGTACACATGAAGTGACTCTCGTTCTGAGCTATGGTACTTCTTCATTACAGGAAAAACCTCAACCAATTGCTGCAAACTGGTGACATCCAGTGGAAGCGGTAGGAACTGCAGGAAAGTCGATTAGAATTCTGGATTCCCCATGAAACCTTATTGAAAAACAGTGACCTCAAAAAAAAAAAAATCTGAATGGTTTGTCCTCTGGGTTTCGCCTGCTAAATAAGTTCTGTTATACTCACAGACATGATTCAAACAGTTTTATAAACTTCAGAGTGTTTTCTATCCAATACTAATAATAATATGCATATATTAGGATCTGGGACAGAGTAGGAGGCAGTTCAGTTTGGGCACGCTATTTATCCAAAAGTGAAAATGCTGCCCCTTACCCCAAACAGTATTTTTCATGGTTGTAAAGGCGAGGGAAGTTAAAGACATTGCAGTTCAAGAATGGCCCTCTAGTAAGAAGCGTAACTAGTACCTTTAAATAATATTTCCTCGCCCACTCTATATTTTGTATCATTTATTTGGGTCCCTCCTTCAGACGCCTGGACATGACCCATCCTGTGATCAAGCAGACCCGGGAGAAGCCCAGGGCAATATTAGGGGTGTTGACGGAGAGGATTATGACATCACAACCTTGCCAGGTCACAAACAAAGTCCGGAAGCGTGGCAATGCAGGAGCCAACATGAGCGCCCTGAGCGTGAAGGTAAGAAGAAAGATTAAAAGATTTTTAAAGATTTTTAATCTCAATAATCTCACTTTATGATAAATAAAATAAATGTCAGGAGCATATTGACAGATCACAGATGTCTGTTCAGTAGTGATGAATGCTGTAGCCCTGAATTCTCACATAGATCATTTCCTGTTTTTATCATTAGAACCACTTCCTGAAGATGTAATGGTGTAGTATAGATTACTGTCTGGGTTAGAATCTGGGTCGTCTGGGCACCAAACGTCTCTGACTCATTTGACATTTTCTCCACAGGACTCTATGAAGCAGAGTGGCAGTACTCAGACAGATAGTGATGTGTCGCTGAAGATTCCTGAATATACTGTCGTGGCCTTCAGTCTGATTGAACTCTACGTCAAATGCAATGGACAGTTTGGTGAGGAAGTGTATGGTTTGTCAATGTCCCAGGTATAGCTGCATGGTTAAGTACCATGGTAAAATACACAGCTAGCGTCTATGTTCCTCAGTGTATTTAGTATAGCCACTGTATTTAGTATAGCCACTGTATTTAGTATAGCCACTGTATTTAGTACAGCCACTGTATTTAGTACGGCCACTGTATTTAGTATAGCCACTGTATTTAGTATATCCCACTGTATTTAGTATAGCCACTGTATTTAGTATGGCCACTGTATTTAGTATGGCCACTGTATTTAGTATGGCCACTGTATTTAGTATAGCCACTGTATTTAGTATAGCCACTGTATTTAGTATGGCCACTGTATTTAGTATAGCCACTGTATTTAGTACAGCCACTGTATTTAGTATAGCCACTGTATTTAGTACCACTGTATTTAGTATAGCCACTGTATTTAGTACAGCCACTGTATTTAGTACAGCCACTGTATTTAGTACAGCCACTGTGTGTGACTGGTTATGACTGTTGTCTGCTCTTGTCCACAGAGCTGTGCCTCTTCTCCAACAATGGGGGCTTTGAAAAGGTTACGTCAAAGGATGAGATTGAAGAGGATGGAATTATGGACCTGAGAGGCGACTTTGATGCCAACAGCCCCTTAAATCTGAACGAAGGTAATAATGCCAGTGTGGGGTAATGCCTCCTGTTTAGCGGTCAACATGTAGTCTACTGAATGGAATGTCTGGTCAACATGTAATGTAGTCTACTGAATGGAACGCCTGGTCAACATGTAGTCTACTGAATGGAACGCTGGTCAACATGTAATGTAGTCTACTGAATGGAACGTCTGGTCAACATGTAGTCTACTGAATGGAACGTTTGGTCAACATGTAATGTAGTCTACTGAATGGAATGTCTGGTCAACATGTAATGTAGTCTACTGAATGGAACGTCCGGTCAACATGTAATGTAGTCTACTGAATGGAATGTCTGGTCAACATGTAGTCTACTGAATGGAATGCCTGGTCAACATGTAATGTAGTCTACTGAATGGAACGTCTGGTCAACATGTAGTCTACTGAATGGAACGTCCGGTCAACATGTAATGTAGTCTACTGAATGGAACGTCTGGTCAACATGTAGTCTACTGAATGGAACGCCTGGTCAACATGTAGTCTACTGAATGGAACGTCTGGTCAACATGTAGTCTACTGAATGGAACGTCTGGTCAACATGTAGTCTACTGAATGGAACGTCTGGTCAACATGTAGTCTACTGAATGGAACGTCTGGTCAACATGTAGTCTACTGCATGGAACATCTGGTCAACATGTAATGTAGTCTGCTGAATGGAACGTCTGGTCAACATGCAGTCTACTGAATGGAACATCTGGTCAACATGTAGTCTACTGAATGGAACATCTGGTCAACATGTAATGTAGTCTACTGAATGGAACATCTGGTCAACATGTAATGTAGTCTACTGAATGGAACGTCTGGTCAACATGTAATGTAGTCTACTGAATGGAACGTCTGGTCAACATGTAATGTAGTCTGCTGAATGGAATGTCTGGTCAACATGCAGTCTACTGAATGGAACATCTGGTCAACATGTAATGTAGTCTACTGAATGGAACGTTTGGTCAACATGTAATGTAGTCTACTGAATGGAACGTCAGGTCAACATGTAGTCTACTGAATGGAATGTCTGGTCAACATGTAATGTAGTCTACTGAATGGAACGTTTGGTCAACATGTAATGTAGTCTACTGAATGGAACGTCAGGTCAACATGTAGTCTACTGAATGGAACGTCTGGTCAACATGCAGTCTACTGAATGGAATGTCTGGTCAACATGTAATGTAGTCTACTGAATGGAACGTCTGGTCAACATGTAATGTAGTCTACTGAATGGAACGTCAGGTCAACATGTAGTCTACTGAATGGAACGTCTTGTCAACATGTAATGTAGTCTACTGAATGGAACATCTGGTCAACATGTAATGTAGTCTGCTGAATGGAATGTCTGGTCAACATGTAATGTACTGAATGGAACGTCTGGTCAACATGTAATGTAGTCTACTGAATGGAATGTCTGGTCAACATGTAATGTAGTCTACTGAATGGAACATCTGGTCAACATGTAATGTAGTCTACTGAATGGAATGTCTGGTCAACATGTAATGTAGTCTACTGAATGGAATGTCTGGTCAACATGTAATGTAGTCTACTGAATGGAATGTCTGGTCAACATGTAATGTAGTCTACTGAAGTGAACATCTGGTCAACATGTAGTCTACTGAATGGAATGTTACATTTTTAAGTTGTTCTCTTTGATTAGTAATTACGAAGTTACCACACTTTTGGTATACAATTTTTTTTTATCACACTTTGACAAAGTAACATGGTCTGTCTGTTGTTCGTGTGTTTATAGAACTGGAGAAAATGAGTCGTGATTTCCAGCTGCTGTCAGTCCTGCCAGCAGACACACGTTCCTCTCTGCTCCAGCTCCTCAAGACAACCATGGAGGACAGAGAGACAGTCAGTGTGCTGGAGAGTGTGGTGAGTGAAACGTACAGAAACAGGGAACAAACACACACACACACAATGTAGACACACACACACACACAACTAATAGCAGGAATGAATATCTCACCCTGAATATCTGTAACATTCTCACTGTCTTTCATATTCTCTCTCTCTCTCTCATCACAGCTGGATCAGTTGTGTGAATGTGAGATTCCTGACCTGGGTGACCTGGAAGAGTCTGAGAGGGAAACAGTCCAGGCCATACTGGATCTTGTAGACCAATGTGTTGGGAAGGATGAGGACGAGATCAGATCCTCACTTCTCAGTGCCGTCCACCTCATTGTCAGTGCCATGGACGGTGAGATAGAGAGCAGTTTTCACAGGATTCTCCAGTTATTATTTGATCAGTTCCTGGGAAACTAGGTTCACTACTGTGGTTTTATGTGTGTATATTTATATCTTCAGGAATGACAGATGAGGGTCTCTCTGTGTTGGGATCCTGTTGCAGTCCTCCAGTCTTACAGGCCCTGCAGATCCTGGTGAGTTCACACCTGCTTAATTGAGCCTCTAGTCCTATATGACCTTTTAGAAAAGAGTGCATGTAAGCTTATTCTTGTGCTGCTGGACCTCCAGGTGCAGCATGTGGCAGCAGGGAGTGGGGAGACCCTCTCTCTGAGAGATGCAGGTCTGGCTGTTCTGACTGAGGAGGAGCTGTATCAGAGGACAGAGAGTCTCTTTGCCCTCTCCAATGTGGAACTTGCAAGATCGAATGAGGACGCAGAATTCGCAGTGACTTCAGTTATCTGTCCTGGACACCTTCTTCTTGTCATGAGTATCGCTGTGAATGGCCTGGCCTCTTTAGGATAGATTGAGCTGAATAGAAACATTCCTTGTGCTACAAAGTGGATATATGAACTGCACCGCCAGGTAAGAATTTCAGAAATGTCACATTTGATAACATATTGTTGATGATTGCAAAGCGACAGGAGTAAAACATATCAAAAACAAGTAATGCACATGTGTGAAGAAAAATGTACAAAATAATATTCCCACTACTGTACATTAATTAATGACACATTCCTACTTCATATTTCCGTGTTAATGGCTTTTCATCAAAACGCAGTTGTATTTACTTCTGCCAGATGGCTTTAATGACGTTTTTGCCCATTGAAGACCATTCAAAAAGCTTACAAAATTCAAAAACTACAAGGCTATTTTCAGAGTCACTTGCAGAGCTTATAGTTGTTATAATGCTTTTTTAATGTATTGTTAGGAAGCCTATAACCCATAACGTTACGTCTAGGGGTCCTAGGTCTAGTTACATGGTCTGTAACCAGACTCATTATGTCTAGGGGTCCTAGGTCTAGTTACATGGTCTGTAACCTGACTCATTATGTCTAGGGGTCCTAGGTCTAGTTACATGGTCTGTAACCTGACTCATTATGTCTAGGGGTCCTAGGTCTAGTTACATGGTCTGTAACCAGACTCATTATGTCTAGGGGTCCTAGGTCTAGTTACATGGTCTGTAACCAGACTCATTATGTCTAGGGGTCCTAGGTCTAGTTACATGGTCTGTAACCTGACTCATTATGTCTAGGGGTCCTAGGTCTAGTTACATGGTCTGTAACCAGACTCATTATGTCTAGGGGTCCTAGGTCTAGTTACATGGTCTGTAACCAGACTCATTATGTCTAGGGGTCCTAGGTCTAGTTACATGGTCTGTAACCAGACTCATTACGTCTAGGGGTCCTAGGTCTAGTTACATGGTCTGTAACCAGACTCATTATGTCTAGGGGTCCTAGGTCTAGTTACATGGTCTGTAACCAGACTCATTATGTCTAGGGGTCCTAGGTCTAGTTACATGGTCTGTAACCAGACTCATTACGTCTAGGGGTCCTAGGTCTAGTTACATGGTCTGTAACCAGACTCATTATGTCTAGGGGTCCTAGGTCTAGTTACATGGTCTGTAACCAGACTCATTACGTCTAGGGGTCCTAGGTCTAGTTACATGGTCTGTAACCTGACTCATTATGTCTAGGGGTCCTAGGTCTAGTTACATGGTCTGTAACCTGACTCATTATGTCTAGGGGTCCTAGGTCTAGTTACATGGTCTGTAACCAGACTCATTATGTCTAGGGGTCCTAGGTCTAGTTACATGGTCTGTAACCAGACTCGTTATGTCTAGGGGTCCTAGGTCTAGTTACATGGTCTGTAACCAGACTCATTATGTCTAGGGGTCCTAGGTCTAGTTACATGGTCTGTAACCTGACTCATTATGTCTAGGGGTCCTAGGTCTAGTTACATGGTCTGTAACCAGACTCGTTATGTCTAGGGGTCCTAGGTCTAGTTACATGGTCTGTAACCAGACTCATTATGTCTAGGGGTCCTAGGTCTAGTTACATGGTCTGTAACCAGACTCGTTATGTCTAGGGGTCCTAGGTCTAGTTACATGGTCTGTAACCAGACTCATTATGTCTAGGGGTCCTAGGTCTAGTTACATGGTCTGTAACCAGACTCATTATGTCTAGGGTCCTACTCATTATGTCTAGGGGTCCTAGGTCTAGTTACATGGTCTGTAACCTGACTCATTATGTCTAGGGGTCCTAGGTCTAGTTACATGGTCTGTAACCAGACTCGTTATGTCTAGGGGTCCTAGGTCTAGTTACATGGTCTGTAACCAGACTCATTATGTCTAGGGGTCCTAGGTCTAGTTACATGGTCTGTAACCAGACTCGTTATGTCTAGGGGTCCTAGGTCTAGTTACATGGTCTGTAACCAGACTCATTATGTCTAGGGGTCCTAGGTCTAGTTACATGGTCTGTAACCAGACTCGTTATGTCTAGGGGTCCTAGGTCTAGTTACATGGTCTGTAACCAGACTCGTTACGTCTAGGGGTCCTAGGTCTAGTTACATGGTCTGTAACCTGACTCATTATGTCTAGGGGTCTAGCTAGGTCTGTAACCAGACTCGTTATGTCTAGGGGTCCTAGGTCTAGTTACATGGTCTGTAACCAGACTCATTATGTCTAGGGGTCCTAGGTCTAGTTACATGGTCTGTAACCAGACTCGTTATGTCTAGGGGTCCTAGCTCATGGTCTGTAACCAGACCTGGTCTAGGGGTCCTAGGTCTAGTTACATGGTCTGTAACCTGACTCATTATGTCTAGGGGTCCTAGGTCTAGTTACATGGTCTGTAACCAGACTCATTATGTCTAGGGGTCCTAGTTACATGGTCTGTAACCAGACTCGTTATGTCTAGGGGTCCTAGGTCTAGTTACATGGTCTGTAACCTGACTCATTACGTCTAGGGGTCCTAGGTCTAGTTACATGGTCTGTAACCAGACTCATTATGTCTAGGGGTCCTAGGTCTAGTTACATGGTCTGTAACCAGACTCATTATGTCTAGGGGTCCTAGGTCTAGTTACATGGTCTGTAACCAGACTCATTATGTCTAGGGGTCCTAGGTCTAGTTACATGGTCTGTAACCAGACTCATTATGTCTAGGGGTCCTAGGTCTAGTTACATGGTCTGTAACCTGACTCATTATGTCTAGGGGTCCTAGGTCTAGTTACATGGTCTGTAACCTGACTCATTATGTCTAGGGGTCCTAGGTCTAGTTACATGGTCTGTAACCTGACTCATTATGTCTAGGGGTCCTAGGTCTAGTTACATGGTCTGTAACCTGACTCATTATGTCTAGGGGTCCTAGGTCTGTTACATGGTCTGTAACCAGACTCATTATGTCTAGGGGTCCTAGGTCTAGTTACATGGTCTGTAACCTGACTCGTTATGTCTAGGGGTCCTAGGTCTAGTTACATGGTCTGTAACCAGACTCATTATGTCTAGGGGTCCTAGGTCTAGTTACATGGTCTGTAACCAGACTCATTATGTCTAGGGGTCCTAGGTCTAGTTACATGGTCTGTAACCAGACTCATTATGTCTAGGGGTCCTAGCCATGGTCTGTAACCAGACTCGTTATGTCTAGGGGTCCTAGGTCTAGTTACATGGTCTGTAACCAGACTCATTATGTCTAGGGGTCCTAGGTCTAGTTACATGGTCTGTAACCAGACTCATTATGTCTAGGGGTCCTAGGTCTAGTTACATGGTCTGTAACCAGACTCGTTACGTCTAGGGGTCCTAGCTACATGGTCTGTAACCAGACTCGGTCTAGGGGTCCTAGGTCTAGTTACATGGTCTGTATCCTGACTCATTATGTCTAGGGGTCCTAGGCCTAGTTACATGGTCTGTAACCAGACTCATTATGTCTAGGGGTCCTAGGTCTAGTTACATGGTCTGTAACCAGACTCATTATGTCTAGGGGTCCTAGGCCTAGTTACATGGTCTGTAACCAGACTCATTATGTCTAGGGGTCCTAGGTCTAGTTACATGGTCTGTAACCAGACTCATTATGTCTAGGGGTCCTAGGTCTAGTTACATGGTCTGTAACCTGACTCATTATGTCTAGGGGTCCTAGGTCTAGTTACATGGTCTGTAACCTGACTCATTATGTCTAGGGGTCCTAGGTCTAGTTACATGGTCTGTAACCTGACTCATTATGTCTAGGGGTCCTAGGTCTAGTTACATGGTCTGTAACCTGACTCATTATGTCTAGGGGTCCTAGGTCTAGTTACATGGTCTGTAACCAGACTCATTATGTCTAGGGGTCCTAGGTCTAGTTACATGGTCTGTAACCTGACTCATTATGTCTAGGGGTCCTAGGTCTAGTTACATGGTCTGTAACCAGACTCATTATGTCTAGGGGTCCTAGGTCTAGTTACATGGTCTGTAACCTGACTCATTATGTCTAGGGGTCCTAGGTCTAGTTACATGGTCTGTAACCTGACTCATTATGTCTAGGGGTCCTAGGTCTAGTTACATGGTCTGTAACCAGACTCATTATGTCTAGGGGTCCTAGGCCTAGTTACATGGTCTGTAACCTGACTCATTACGTCTAGGGGTCCTAGGTCTAGTTACATGGTCTATAACCAGACTCATTATGTCTAGGGGTCCTAGGTCTAGTTATATGGTCTGTAACCTGACTCATTATGTCTAGGGGTCCTAGGTCTAGTTACATGGTCTGTAACCAGACTCGTTATGTCTAGGGGTCCTAGGTCTAGTTACATGGTCTGTAACCAGACTCATTATGTCTAGGGGTCCTAGGTCTAGTTACATGGTCTGTAACCTGACTCATTATGTCTAGGGGTCCTAGGTCTAGTTACATGGTCTGTAACCTGACTCATTATGTCTAGGGGTCCTAGGTCTAGTTACATGGTCTGTAACCAGACTCATTACGTCTAGGGGTCCTAGGTCTAGTTACATGGTCTGTAACCAGACTCATTATGTCTAGGGGTCCTAGGTCTAGTTACATGGTCTGTAACCTGACTCATTATGTCTAGGGGTCCTAGGTCTAGTTACATGGTCTGTAACCTGACTCATTATGTCTAGGGGTCCTAGGCCTAGTTACATGGTCTGTAACCAGACTCATTATGTCTAGGGGTCCTAGGTCTAGTTACATGGTCTGTAACCAGACTCATTATGTCTAGGGGTCCTAGGTCTAGTTACATGGTCTGTAACCAGACTCATTATGTCTAGGGGTCCTAGGTCTAGTTACATGGTCTGTAACCAGACTCATTATGTCTAGGGGTCCTAGGTCTAGTTACATGGTCTGTAACCAGACTCATTATGTCTAGGGGTCCTAGGTCTAGTTACATGGTCTGTAACCAGACTCATTATGTCTAGGGGTCCTAGGTCTAGTTACATGGTCTGTAACCAGACTCATTACGTCTAGGGGTCCTAGGTCTAGTTACATGGTCTGTAACCAGACTCATTACGTCTAGGGGTCCTAGGTCTAGTTACATGGTCTGTAACCTGACTCATTATGTCTAGGGGTCCTAGGTCTAGTTACATGGTCTGTAACCTGACTCATTATGTCTAGGGGTCCTAGGTCTAGTTACATGGTCTGTAACCAGACTCATTATGTCTAGGGGTCCTAGGTCTAGTTACATGGTCTGTAACCAGACTCGTTATGTCTAGGGGTCCTAGGTCTAGTTACATGGTCTGTAACCAGACTCATTATGTCTAGGGGTCCTAGGTCTAGTTACATGGTCTGTAACCTGACTCATTATGTCTAGGGGTCCTAGGTCTAGTTACATGGTCTGTAACCAGACTCATTATGTCTAGGGGTCCTAGGTCTAGTTACATGGTCTGTAACCAGACTCATTATGTCTAGGGGTCCTAGGTCTAGTTACATGGTCTGTAACCAGACTCATTATGTCTAGGGGTCCTAGGTCTAGTTACATGGTCTGTAACCAGACTCATTATGTCTAGGGGTCCTAGGTCTAGTTACATGGTCTGTAACCAGACTCATTATGTCTAGGGGTCCTAGGTCTAGTTACATGGTCTGTAACCAGACTCATTATGTCTAGGGGTCCTAGGTCTAGTTACATGGTCTGTAACCAGACTCATTATGTCTAGGGGTCCTAGGTCTAGTTACATGGTCTGTAACCAGACTCATTATGTCTAGGGGTCCTAGGTCTAGTTACATGGTCTGTAACCAGACTCATTATGTCTAGGGGTCCTAGGTCTAGTTACATGGTCTGTAACCAGACTCATTATGTCTAGGGGTCCTAGGTCTAGTTACATGGTCTGTAACCTGACTCATTATGTCTAGGGGTCCTAGGTCTAGTTACATGGTCTGTAACCAGACTCATTATGTCTAGGGGTCCTAGGTCTAGTTACATGGTCTGTAACCTGACTCATTATGTCTAGGGGTCCTAGGTCTAGTTACATGGTCTGTAACCTGACTCGTTATGTCTAGGGGTCCTAGGTCTAGTTACATGGTCTGTAACCAGACTCATTATGTCTAGGGGTCCTAGGTCTAGTTACATGGTCTGTAACCTGACTCATTATGTCTAGGGGTCCTAGGTCTGTAACCTAGTTACATGGTCTGTAACCTGACTCATTATGTCTAGGGGTCCTAGGTCTAGTTACATGGTCTGTAACCAGACTCATTATGTCTAGGGGTCCTAGGTCTAGTTACATGGTCTGTAACCTGACTCATTATGTCTAGGGGTCCTAGGTCTAGTTACATGGTCTGTAACCTGACTCATTATGTCTAGGGGTCCTAGGTCCTAGTTACATGGTCTGTAACCAGACTCATTATGTCTAGGGGTCCTAGGTCTAGTTACATGGTCTGTAACCAGACTCATTATGTCTAGGGGTCCTAGGGTCATGGTCTGTAACCAGACTCATTATGTTAGGGGTCCTGGTCTGTAACCAGACTCATTATGTCTAGGGGTCCTAGGTCTAGTTACATGGTCTGTAACCAGACTCATTACGTCTAGGGGTCCTAGGTCTAGTTACATGGTCTGTAACCAGACTCATTATGTCTAGGGGTCCTAGGTCTAGTTACATGGTCTGTAACCAGACTCATTATGTCTAGGGTCCTAGGTCTAGTTACATGGTCTGTAACCAGACTCATTATGTCTAGGGGTCCTAGGTCTAGTTACATGGTCTGTAACCTGACTCATTATGTCTAGGGGTCCTAGGTCTAGTTACATGGTCTGTAACCTGACTCATTATGTCTAGGGGTCCTAGGTCTAGTTACATGGTCTGTAACCAGACTCATTATGTCTAGGGGTCCTAGGTCTAGTTACATGGTCTGTAACCAGACTCGTTATGTCTAGGGTCCTAGGTCTAGTTACATGGTCTGTAACCAGACTCATTATGTCTAGGGGTCCTAGGTCTAGTTACATGGTCTGTAACCTGACTCATTATGTCTAGGGGTCCTAGGTCTAGTTACATGGTCTGTAACCAGACTCGTTATGTCTAGGGGTCCTAGGTCTAGTTACATGGTCTGTAACCAGACTCGTTATGTCTAGGGGTCCTAGGTCTAGTTACATGGTCTGTAACCAGACTCATTATGTCTAGGGTCCTAGGTCTAGTTACATGGTCTGTAACCAGACTCATTATGTCTAGGGGTCCTAGGTCTAGTTACATGGTCTGTAACCAGACTCATTATGTCTAGGGGTCCTAGGTCTAGTTACATGGTCTGTAACCAGACTCATTATGTCTAGGGGTCCTAGGTCTAGTTACATGGTCTGTAACCTGACTCATTATGTCTAGGGGTCCTAGGTCTAGTTACATGGTCTGTAACCAGACTCATTATGTCTAGGGGTCCTAGGTCTAGTTACATGGTCTGTAACCAGACTCATTATGTCTAGGGGTCCTAGGTCTAGTTACATGGTCTGTAACCAGACTCGTTATGTCTAGGGGTCCTAGGTCTAGTTACATGGTCTGTAACCAGACTCATTATGTCTAGGGGTCCTAGGTCTAGTTACATGGTCTGTAACCAGACTCATTATGTCTAGGGGTCCTAGGTCTAGTTACATGGTCTGTAACCAGACTCGTTACGTCTAGGGGTCCTAGGTCTAGTTACATGGTCTGTAACCTGACTCATTATGTCTAGGGGTTCTAGCTACATGGTCTGTAACCAGACTCGTTATGTCTAGGGGTCCTAGGTCTAGTTACATGGTCTGTAACCAGACTCATTATGTCTAGGGATCCTAGGTCTAGTTACATGGTCTGTAACCAGACTCGTTACGTCTAGGGGTCCTAGCTACATGGTCTGTAACCAGACTCGTTATGTCTAGGGGTCCTAGGTCTAGTTACATGGTCTGTAACCTGACTCATTATGTCTAGGGGTCCTAGGTCTAGTTACATGGTCTGTAACCAGACTCGTTACGTCTAGGGGTCCTAGCTACATGGTCTGTAACCAGACTCGTTATGTCTAGGGGTCCTAGGTCTAGTTACATGGTCTGTATCCTGACTCATTACGTCTAGGGGTCCTAGGCCTAGTTACATGGTCTGTAACCAGACTCATTACGTCTAGGGGTCCTAGGTCTAGTTACATGGTCTGTAACCAGACTCATTATGTCTAGGGGTCCTAGGCCTAGTTACATGGTCTGTAACCAGACTCATTATGTCTAGGGGTCCTAGGCCTAGTTACATGGTCTGTAACCAGACTCATTATGTCTAGGGGTCCTAGGTCTAGTTACATGGTCTGTATCCTGACTCATTATGTCTAGGGGTCCTAGGTCTAGTTACATGGTCTGTATCCTGACTCGTTACGTCTAGGGGTCCTAGGTCTAGTTACATGGTCTGTAACCTGACTCATTATGTCTAGGGGTCCTAGGTCTAGTTACATGGTCTGTATCCTGACTCGTTACGTCTAGGGGTCCTAGGTCTAGTTACATGGTCTGTAACCAGACTCGTTATGTCTAGGGGTCCTAGGTCTAGTTACATGGTCTGTAACCTGACTCGTTATGTCTAGGGGTCCTAGGTCTAGTTACATGGTCTGTAACCAGACTCGTTATGTCTAGGGGTCCTAGGTCTAGTTACATGGTCTGTAACCAGACTCATTATGTCTAGGGGTCCTAGGTCTAGTTACATGGTCTGTAACCAGACTCATTACGTCTAGGGGTCCTAGGTCTAGTTACATGGTCTGTAACCAGACTCATTATGTCTAGGGGTCCTAGGTCTAGTTACATGGTCTGTAACCAGACTCATTACGTCTAGGGGTCCTAGGTCTAGTTACATGGTCTGTAACCAGACTCATTATGTCTAGGGGTCCTAGGTCTAGTTACATGGTCTGTAACCAGACTCATTATGTCTAGGGGTCCTAGGTCTAGTTACATGGTCTGTAACCAGACTCATTATGTCTAGGGGTCCTAGGTCTAGTTACATGGTCTGTAACCTGACTCATTATGTCTAGGGGTCCTAGGTCTAGTTACATGGTCTGTAACCAGACTCATTATCTAGGGGTCTAGGGTCTAGTTACATGGTCTGTAACCAGACTCATTATGTCTAGGGGTCCTAGGTCTAGTTACATGGTCTGTAACCAGACTCATTATGTCTAGGGGTCCTAGGTCTAGTTACATGGTCTGTAACCAGACTCATTATGTCTAGGGTCCTAGGTCTAGTTACATGGTCTGTAACCTGACTCATTATGTCTAGGGGTCCTAGGTCTAGTTACATGGTCTGTAACCTGACTCATTATGTCTAGGGGTCCTAGGTCTAGTTACATGGTCTGTAACCTGACTCATTATGTCTAGGGGTCCTAGGTCTAGTTACATGGTCTGTAACCTGACTCATTATGTCTAGGGGTCCTAGGTCTAGTTACATGGTCTGTAACCAGACTCATTATGTCTAGGGGTCCTAGGTCTAGTTACATGGTCTGTAACCTGACTCATTATGTCTAGGGGTCCTAGGTCTAGTTACATGGTCTGTAACCTGACTCATGTCTAGGGGTCCTAGGTCTAGTTACATGGTCTGTAACCAGACTCATTATGTCTAGGGGTCCTAGGCCTAGTTACATGGTCTGTAACCTGACTCATTATGTCTAGGGGTCCTAGGTCTAGTTACATGGTCTGTAACCAGACTCATTATGTCTAGGGGTCCTAGGTCTAGTTATATGGTCTGTAACCTGACTCATTATGTCTAGGGGTCCTAGGTCTAGTTACATGGTCTGTAACCAGACTCATTATGTCTAGGGGTCCTAGGTCTAGTTACATGGTCTGTAACCTGACTCATTATGTCTAGGGGTCTTAGGTCTAGTTACATGGTCTGTAACCAGACTCATTATGTCTAGGGGTCCAAGGTCTAGTTACATGGTCTGTAACCTGACTCATTATGTCTAGGGTCCTAGGTCTAGTTACATGGTCTGTAACCAGACTCATTATGTCTAGGGGTCCTAGGTCTAGTTACATGGTCTGTAACCAGACTCATTACGTCTAGGGGTCCTAGGTCTAGTTACATGGTCTATAACCTGAGGTCTAGGGGTCCTAGCATGGTCTGTAACCAGACTCGTTATGTCTAGGGGTCCTAGGTCTAGTTACATGGTCTGTAACCTGACTCATTATGTCTAGGGGTCCTAGGTCTAGTTACATGGTCTGTAACCAGACTCATTATGTCTAGGGGTCCTAGGCCTAGCTACATGGTCTGTAACCAGACTCATTATGTCTAGGGGTCCTAGGTCTAGTTACATGGTCTGTAACCTGACTCATTATGTCTAGGGGTCCTAGGTCTAGTTACATGGTCTGTAACCTGACTCGTTATGTCTAGGGGTCCAAGGTCTAGTTACATGGTCTGTAACCAGACTCCTCTAGGGGTCTAGGTCTAGTTACATGGTCTGTAACCAGACTCATTATGTCTAGGGGTCCTAGGTCTAGTTACATGGTCTGTAACCAGACTCATTATGTCTAGGGGTCCTAGGCCTAGTTACATGGTCTGTAACCTGACTCATTATGTCTAGGGGTCCTAGGTCTAGTTACATGGTCTGTAACCTGACTCATTATGTCTAGGGGTCCTAGGTCTAGTTACATGGTCTGTAACCAGACTCGTTATGTCTAGGGGTCCTAGGTCTAGTTACATGGTCTGTAACCTGACTCATTATGTCTAGGGGTCCTAGGTCTAGTTACACGGTCTGTAACCTGACTCATTATACGTCTAGGGTCCTAGGTCTAATTACATGGTCTGTAACCTGACTCATTATGTCTAGGGGTCCTAGGTCTAGTTACATGGTCTGTAACCAGACTCGTTATGTCTAGGGGTCCTAGGTCTAGTTACATGGTCTGTAACCTGACTCATTATGTCTAGGGGTCCTAGGTCTAGTTACATGGTCTGTAACCTGACTCGTTATGTCTAGGGGTCCTAGGTCTAGTTACATGGTCTGTAACCAGACTCATTATGTCTAGGGGTCCTAGGTCTAGTTATATGGTCTGTAACCTGACTCAATTTGTCTAGGGGTCCTAGGTCTAGTTACATGGTCTGTAACCTGACTCATTATGTCTAGGGGTCCTAGGTCTAGTTATATGGTCTGTAACCTGACTCATTATGTCTAGGGGTCCTAGGTCTAGTTACATGGTCTGTAACCAGACTCATTATGTCTAGGGGTCCTAGGTCTAGTTACATGGTCTGTAACCTGACTCATTATGTCTAGGGGTCCTAGGTCTAGTTACATGGTCTGTAACCAGACTCATTATGTCTAGGGGTCCTAGGTCTAGTTACATGGTCTGTAACCTGACTCATTATGTCTAGGGGTCCTAGGTCTAGTTACATGGTCTGTAACCTGACTCATTATGTCTAGGGTCCTAGGTCTAGTTACATGGTCTGTAACCAGACTCATTATGTCTAGGGGTCCTAGGTCTAGTTACATGGTCTGTAACCTGACTCATTATGTCTAGGGGTCCTAGGTCTAGTTACATGGTCTGTAACCAGACTCATTATGTCTAGGGGTCCTAGGTCTAGTTACATGGTCTGTAACCTGACTCATTATGTCTAGGGGTCCTAGGTCTAGTTACATGGTCTGTAACCAGACTCATTATGTCTAGGGGTCCTAGGTCTAGTTACATGGTCTGTAACCTGACTCATTATGTCTAGGGTCTTAGGTCTAGTTACATGGTCTGTAACCAGACTCATTATGTCTAGGGGTCCTAGGTCTAGTTACATGGTCTGTAACCAGACTCATTGTCTAGGGGTCCTAGGTCTAGTTACATGGTCTGTAACCTGACTCATTATGTCTAGGGGTCCTAGGTCTAGTTACATGGTCTGTAACCTGACTCATTATGTCTAGGGGTCCTAGGTCTAGTTACATGGTCTGTAACCAGACTCATTATGTCTAGGGGTCCTAGGTCTAGTTATATGGTCTGTAACCTGACTCAATTTGTCTAGGGGTCCTAGGTCTAGTTACATGGTCTGTAACCTGACTCATTATGTCTAGGGGTCCTAGGTCTAGTTATATGGTCTGTAACCTGACTCATTATGTCTAGGGGTCCTAGGTCTAGTTACATGGTCTGTAACCAGACTCGTTACGTCTAGGGGTCCTAGGTCTAATTACATGGTCTGTAACCTGACTCATTATGTCTAGGGTCCTAGGTCTAGTTACATGGTCTGTAACCAGACTCATTATGGGGTCCTAGGTCTAGTTACATGGTCTGTAACCAGACTCGTTATGTCTAGGGGTCCTAGGTCTAGTTACATGGTCTGTAACCTGACTCATTACGTCTAGGGGTCCTAGGTCTAGTTACATGGTCTGTAACCAGACTCATTATGTCTAGGGGTCCTAGGCCTAGTTACATGGTCTGTAACCTGACTCATTACGTCTAGGGGTCCTAGGTCTAGTTACATGGTCTATAACCAGACTCATTATGTCTAGGGGTCCTAGGTCTAGTTATATGGTCTGTAACCTGACTCATTATGTCTAGGGGTCCTAGGTCTAGTTACATGGTCTGTAACCAGACTCATTATGTCTAGGGGTCCTAGGTCTAGTTACATGGTCTGTAACCTGACTCATTATGTCTAGGGGTCTTAGGTCTAGTTACATGGTCTGTAACCAGACTCATTATGTCTAGGGGTCCAAGGTCTAATTACATGGTCTGTAACCTGACTCGTTATGTCTAGGGGTCCTAGGTCTAGTTACATGGTCTGTAACCAGACTCGTTACGTCTAGGGGTCCTAGGTCTAGTTACATGGTCTGTAACCAGACTCATTACGTCTAGGGGTCCTAGGTCTAGTTACATGGTCTGTAACCTGACTCATTATGTCTAGGGGTCCTAGCTACATGGTCTGTAACCAGACTCGTTATGTCTAGGGGTCCTAGGTCTAGTTACATGGTCTGTAACCTGACTCATTATGTCTAGGGGTCCTAGGTCTAGTTACATGGTCTGTAACCAGACTCATTATGTCTAGGGGTCCTAGGCTAGTTACATGGTCTGTAACCAGACTCATTATGTCTAGGGGTCCTAGGTCTAGTTACATGGTCTGTAACCTGACTCATTATGTCTAGGGGTCCTAGGTCTAGTTACATGGTCTGTAACCTGACTCGTTATGTCTAGGGGTCCAAGGTCTAGTTACATGGTCTGTAACCAGACTCATGTCTAGGGGTCCTAGGTCTAGTTACATGGTCTGTAACCAGACTCATTCCGTCTAGGGGTCCTAGGTCTAGTTACATGGTCTGTAACCAGGCTCATTATGTCTAGGGGTCCTAGGCCTAGTTACATGGTCTGTAACCTGACTCATTACGTCTAGGGGTCCTAGGTCTAGTTACATGGTCTGTAACCTGACTCATTATGTCTAGGGGTCCTAGGTCTAGTTACATGGTCTGTACCCAGACTCGTTACGTCTAGGGGTCCTAGGTCTAGTTACATGGTCTGTAACCTGACTCATTATGTCTAGGGGTCCTAGGTCTAGTTACACGGTCTGTAACCTGACTCATTATGTCTAGGGGTCCTAGGTCTAATTACATGGTCTGTAACCTGACTCATTATGTCTAGGGGTCCTAGGTCTAGTTACATGGTCTGTAACCAGACTCATTATGTCTAGGGGTCCTAGGTCTAGTTACATGGTCTGTAACCTGACTCATTATGTCTAGGGGTCCTAGGTCTAGTTACATGGTCTGTAACCTGACTCGTTACGTCTAGGGGTCCTAGGTCTAGTTACATGGTCTGTAACCAGACTCATTATGTCTAGGGGTCCTAGGTCTAGTTATATGGTCTGTAACCTGACTCAATTTGTCTAGGGGTCCTAGGTCTAGTTACATGGTCTGTAACCTGACTCATTATGTCTAGGGGTCCTAGGTCTAGTTATATGGTCTGTAACCTGACTCATTATGTCTAGGGGTCCTAGGTCTAGTTACATGGTCTGTAACCAGACTCATTATGTCTAGGGGTCCTAGGTCTAGTTACATGGTCTGTAACCTGACTCATTATGTCTAGGGGTCCTAGGTCTAGTTACATGGTCTGTAACCAGACTCATTATGTCTAGGGGTCCTAGACTCGTTATGTCTAGGGGTCCTAGGTCAGTTACATGGTCTGTAACCAGACTCATTATGTCTAGGGGTCCTAGGTCTAGTTACATGGTCTGTAACCAGACTCATTATGTCTAGGGGTCCTAGGTCTAGTTACATGGTCTGTAACCTGACTCATTATGTCTAGGGGTCCTAGGTCTAGTTACATGGTCTGTAACCTGACTCATTATGTCTAGGGGTCCAAGGTCTAGTTACATGGTCTGTAACCAGACTCATTATGTCTAGGGGTCCTAGGTCTAGTTACATGGTCTGTAACCAGACTCATTGTCTAGGGGTCCTAGGTCTAGTTACATGGTCTGTAACCAGACTCATTATGTCTAGGGGTCCTAGGTCTAGTTACATGGTCTGTAACCTGACTCATTATGTCTAGGGGTCCTAGGTCTAGTTACATGGTCTGTAACCTGACTCATTATGTCTAGGGGTCCTAGGTCTAGTTACATGGTCTGTAACCAGACTCATTATGTCTAGGGGTCCTAGGTCTAGTTACATGGTCTGTAACCTGACTCATTATGTCTAGGGGTCCTAGGTCTAGTTACATGGTCTGTAACCTGACTCGTTATGTCTAGGGGTCCTAGGTCTAATTACATGGTCTGTAACCTGACTCATTATGTCTAGGGGTCCTAGGTCTAGTTACATGGTCTGTAACCAGACTCATTATGTCTAGGGGTCCTAGGTCTAGTTACATGGTCTGTAACCTGACTCATTATGTCTAGGGGTCCTAGGTCTAGTTACATGGTCTGTAACCTGACTCATTATGTCTAGGGGTCCTAGGTCTAGTTACATGGTCTATAACCAGACTCATTATGTCTAGGGGTCCTAGGTCTAGTTATATGGTCTGTAACCTGACTCATTATGTCTAGGGGTCCTAGGTCTAGTTACATGGTCTGTAACCTGACTCATTATGTCTAGGGGTCCTAGGTCTAGTTATATGGTCTGTAACCTGACTCATTATGTCTAGGGTTCCTAGGTCTAGTTACATGGTCTGTAACCAGACTCGTTATGTCTAGGGGTCCTAGGTCTAGTTACATGGTCTGTAACCTGACTCATTATGTCTAGGGGTCCTAGGTCTAGTTACATGGTCTGTAACCAGACTCATTATGTCTAGGGGTCCTAGGTCTAGTTACATGGTCTGTAACCTGACTCATTATGTCTAGGGGTCCTAGGTCTAGTTACATGGTCTGTAACCTGACTCATTATGTCTAGGGGTCCTAGGTCTAGTTACATGGTCTGTAACCAGACTCATTATGTCTAGGGGTCCTAGGCCTAGTTACATGGTCTGTAACCTGACTCATTACGTCTAGGGGTCCTAGGTCTAGTTACATGGTCTATAACCAGACTCATTATGTCTAGGGGTCCTAGGTCTAGTTATATGGTCTGTAACCTGACTCATTATGTCTAGGGGTCCTAGGTCTAGTTACATGGTCTGTAACCAGACTCATTATGTCTAGGGGTCCTAGGTCTAGTTACATGGTCTGTAACCTGACTCATTATGTCTAGGGGTCTTAGGTCTAGTTACATGGTCTGTAACCAGACTCATTATGTCTAGGGGTCCTAGGTCTAGTTACATGGTCTGTAACCAGACTCGTTATCTAGGGGTCCTAGGTCTAGTTACATGGTCTGTAACCTGACTCATTATGTCTAGGGGTCCTAGGTCTAGTTACATGGTCTGTAACCTGACTCGGTCTAGGGGTCCTAGGTCTAGTTACATGGTCTGTAACCAGACTCATTATGTCTAGGGGTCCTAGGTCTAGTTACATGGTCTGTAACCTGACTCAATTTGTCTAGGGGTCCTAGGTCTAGTTACATGGTCTGTAACCTGACTCATTATGTCTAGGGGTCCTAGGTCTAGTTATATGGTCTGTAACCTGACTCATTATGTCTAGGGGTCCTAGGTCTAGTTACATGGTCTGTAACCAGACTCATTATGTCTAGGGGTCCTAGGTCTAGTTACATGGTCTGTAACCTGACTCATTATGTCTAGGGGTCCTAGGTCTAGTTACATGGTCTGTAACCAGACTCATTATGTCTAGGGGTCCTAGCTAGTTACATGGTCTGTAACCAGACTCGTTATGTCTAGGGGTCCTAGGTCTAGTTACATGGTCTGTAACCTGACTCATTATGTCTAGGGGTCCTAGGTCTAGTTACATGGTCTGTAACCAGACTCATTATGTCTAGGGGTCCTAGGCCTAGTTACATGGTCTGTAACCTGACTCATTATGTCTAGGGGTCCTAGGTCTAGTTACATGGTCTGTAACCAGACTCATTATGTCTAGGGGTCCTAGGTCTAGTTATATGGTCTGTAACCTGACTCATTATGTCTAGGGGTCCTAGGTCTAGTTACATGGTCTGTAACCAGACTCATTATGTCTAGGGGTCCTAGGTCTAGTTACATGGTCTGTAACCTGACTCATTATGTCTAGGGGTCTTAGGTCTAGTTACATGGTCTGTAACCAGACTCATTATGTCTAGGGGTCCTAGGTCTAGTTACATGGTCTGTAACCTGACTCATTATGTCTAGGGGTCCTAGGTCTAGTTACATGGTCTGTAACCAGACTCATTATGTCTAGGGGTCCTAGGTCTAGTTACATGGTCTGTAACCAGACTCATTATGTCTAGGGGTCCTAGGTCTAGTTACATGGTCTGTAACCTGACTCATTATGTCTAGGGGTCCTAGCTACATGGTCTGTAACCAGACTCATTATGTCCTAGGTCTAGTTACATGGTCTGTAACCTGACTCATTATGTCTAGGGGTCCTAGGTCTAGTTACATGGTCTGTAACCAGACTCATTATGTCTAGGGGTCCTAGGTCTAGTTACATGGTCTGTAACCAGACTCATTATGTCTAGGGGTCCTAGGTCTAGTTACATGGTCTGTAACCTGACTCATTATGTCTAGGGGTCCTAGGTCTAGTTACATGGTCTGTAACCTGACTCATTATGTCTAGGGGTCCTAGGTCTAGTTACATGGTCTGTAACCAGACTCATTATGTCTAGGGGTCCTAGGTCTAGTTACATGGTCTGTAACCAGACTCATTATGTCTAGGGGTCCTAGGTCTAGTTACATGGTCTGTAACCAGACTCATTATGTCTAGGGGTCCTAGGCCTAGTTACATGGTCTGTAACCTGACTCATTATGTCTAGGGGTCCTAGGTCTAGTTACATGGTCTGTAACCTGACTCATTATGTCTAGGGGTCCTAGGTCTAGTTACATGGTCTGTAACCAGACTCGTTACGTCTAGGGGTCCTAGGTCTAGTTACATGGTCTGTAACCTGACTCGTTATGTCTAGGGTCCTAGGTCTAGTTACATGGTCTGTAACCTGACTCGTTATGTCTAGGGGTCCTAGGTCTAGTTACATGGTCTGTAACCTGACTCATTATGTCTAGGGGTCCTAGGTCTAGTTACATGGTCTGTAACCAGACTCGTTACGTCTAGGGGTCCTAGGTCTAGTTACATGGTCTGTAACCTGACTCATTATGTCTAGGGGTCCTAGGTCTAGTTACATGGTCTGTAACCTGACTCGTTACGTCTAGGGGTCCTAGGTCTAGTTACATGGTCTGTAACCAGACTCATTATGTCTAGGGGTCCTAGGTCTAGTTATATGGTCTGTAACCTGACTCAATTTGTCTAGGGGTCCTAGGTCTAGTTACATGGTCTGTAACCTGACTCATTATGTCTAGGGGTCCTAGGTCTAGTTATATGGTCTGTAACCTGACTCATTATGTCTAGGGGTCCTAGGTCTAGTTACATGGTCTGTAACCAGACTCATTATGTCTAGGGGTCCTAGGTCTAATTACATGGTCTGTAACCTGAGTCATTATGTCTAGGGGTCCTAGGTCTAGTTACATGGTCTGTAACCAGACTCATTATGTCTAGGGGTCCTAGCTACATGGTCTGTAACCAGACTCGTTATGTCTAGGGGTCCTAGGTCTAGTTACATGGTCTGTAACCAGACTCATTATGTCTAGGGGTCCTAGGCCTAGCTACATGGTCTGTAACCAGACTCATTATGTCTAGGGGTCCTAGGTCTAGTTACATGGTCTGTAACCTGACTCATTATGTCTAGGGGTCCTAGGTCTAGTTACATGGTCTGTAACCTGACTCGTTATGTCTAGGGGTCCAAGGTCTAGTTACATGGTCTGTAACCAGACTCGTTACGTCTAGGGGTCCTAGGTCTAGTTACATGGTCTGTAACCAGACTCATTCCGTCTAGGGGTCCTAGGTCTAGTTACATGGTCTGTAACCAGGCTCATTATGTCTAGGGGTCCTAGGCCTAGTTACATGGTCTGTAACCTGACTCATTACGTCTAGGGGTCCTAGGTCTAGTTACATGGTCTGTAACCTGACTCATTATGTCTAGGGGTCCTAGGTCTAGTTACATGGTCTGTAACCAGACTCGTTATGTCTAGGGGTCCTAGGTCTAGTTACATGGTCTGTAACCTGACTCATTATGTCTAGGGGTCCTAGGTCTAGTTACACGGTCTGTAACCTGACTCATTATGTCTAGGGGTCCTAGGTCTAATTACATGGTCTGTAACCTGACTCATTATGTCTAGGGGTCCTAGGTCTAGTTACATGGTCTGTAACCAGACTCATTATGTCTAGGGGTCCTAGGTCTAGTTACATGGTCTGTAACCTGACTCATTATGTCTAGGGGTCCTAGGTCTAGTTACATGGTCTGTAACCTGACTCATTACGTCTAGGGGTCCTAGGTCTAGTTACATGGTCTGTAACCAGACTCATTATGTCTAGGGGTCCTAGGTCTAGTTATATGGTCTGTAACCTGACTCAATTTGTCTAGGGGTCCTAGGTCTAGTTACATGGTCTGTAACCTGACTCATTATGTCTAGGGGTCCTAGGTCTAGTTATATGGTCTGTAACCTGACTCATTATGTCTAGGGGTCCTAGGTCTAGTTACATGGTCTGTAACCAGACTCGTTACGTCTAGGGGTCCTAGGTCTAATTACATGGTCTGTAACCTGACTCGTTATGTCTAGGGGTCCTAGGTCTAGTTACATGGTCTGTAACCAGACTCGTTACGTCTAGGGGTCCTAGGTCTAGTTACATGGTCTGTAACCAGACTCATTACGTCTAGGGGTCCTAGGTCTAGTTACATGGTCTATAACCTGACTCATTATGTCTAGGGGTCCTAGCTACATGGTCTGTAACCAGACTCGTTATGTCTAGGGGTCCTAGGTCTAGTTACATGGTCTGTAACCTGACTCATTATGTCTAGGGGTCCTAGGTCTAGTTACATGGTCTGTAACCAGACTCATTATGTCTAGGGGTCCTAGGCCTAGCTACATGGTCTGTAACCAGACTCATTATGTCTAGGGGTCCTAGGTCTAGTTACATGGTCTGTAACCTGACTCATTATGTCTAGGGGTCCTAGGTCTAGTTACATGGTCTGTAACCTGACTCGTTATGTCTAGGGGTCCAAGGTCTAGTTACATGGTCTGTAACCAGACTCATTATGTCTAGGGTCCTAGGTCTAGTTACATGGTCTGTAACCAGACTCATTCCGTCTAGGGGTCCTAGGTCTAGTTACATGGTCTGTAACCAGGCTCATTATGTCTAGGGGTCCTAGGCCTAGTTACATGGTCTGTAACCTGACTCATTACGTCTAGGGGTCCTAGGTCTAGTTACATGGTCTGTAACCTGACTCATTATGTCTAGGGGTCCTAGGTCTAGTTACATGGTCTGTAACCAGACTCATTATGTCTAGGGGTCCTAGGTCTAGTTACATGGTCTGTAACCTGACTCGTTACGTCTAGGGGTCCTAGGTCTAGTTACATGGTCTGTAACCTGACTCGTTACGTCTAGGGGTCCTAGGTCTAATTACATGGTCTGTAACCTGACTCATTATGTCTAGGGGTCCTAGGTCTAGTTACATGGTCTGTAACCAGACTCGTTACGTCTAGGGGTCCTAGGTCTAGTTACATGGTCTGTAACCTGACTCATTATGTCTAGGGGTCCTAGGTCTAGTTACATGGTCTGTAACCTGACTCATTATGTCTAGGGGTCCTAGGTCTAGTTACATGGTCTGTAACCAGACTCATTATGTCTAGGGGTCCTAGGTCTAGTTATATGGTCTGTAACCTGACTCAATTTGTCTAGGGGTCCTAGGTCTAGTTACATGGTCTGTAACCTGACTCATTATGTCTAGGGGTCCTAGGTCTAGTTATATGGTCTGTAACCTGACTCATTATGTCTAGGGTTCCTAGGTCTAGTTACATGGTCTGTAACCAGACTCGTTATGTCTAGGGGTCCTAGGTCTAGTTACATGGTCTGTATCCTGACTCGTTACGTCTAGGGGTCCTAGGTCTAGTTACATGGTCTGTAACCAGACTCGTTATGTCTAGGGGTCCTAGGTCTAGTTACATGGTCTGTAACCTGACTCATTATGTCTAGGGGTCCTAGGTCTAGTTACATGGTCTGTAACCTGACTCATTACGTCTAGGGGTCCTAGGTCTAGTTACATGGTCTGTAACCAGACTCATTATGTCTAGGGGTCCTAGGCCTAGTTACATGGTCTGTAACCTGACTCATTACGTCTAGGGGTCCTAGGTCTAGTTACATGGTCTATAACCAGACTCATTATGTCTAGGGGTCCTAGGTCTAGTTATATGGTCTGTAACCTGACTCATTATGTCTAGGGGTCCTAGGTCTAGTTACATGGTCTGTAACCAGACTCGTTACGTCTAGGGGTCCTAGGTCTAGTTACATGGTCTGTAACCTGACTCATTATGTCTAGGGGTCTTAGGTCTAGTTACATGGTCTGTAACCAGACTCGTTATGTCTAGGGGTCCTAGGTCTAGTTACATGGTCTGTAACCAGACTCGTTACGTCTAGGGGTCCTAGGTCTAGTTACATGGTCTGTAACCTGACTCATTATGTCTAGGGGTCCTAGGTCTAGTTACATGGTCTGTAACCTGACTCGTTACGTCTAGGGGTCCTAGGTCTAGTTACATGGTCTGTAACCAGACTCATTATGTCTAGGGGTCCTAGGTCTAGTTATATGGTCTGTAACCTGACTCAATTTGTCTAGGGGTCCTAGGTCTAGTTACATGGTCTGTAACCTGACTCATTATGTCTAGGGGTCCTAGGTCTAGTTATATGGTCTGTAACCTGACTCATTATGTCTAGGGGTCCTAGGTCTAGTTACATGGTCTGTAACCAGACTCGTTACGTCTAGGGGTCCTAGGTCTAATTACATGGTCTGTAACCTGAGTCATTATGTCTAGGGGTCCTAGGTCTAGTTACATGGTCTGTAACCAGACTCATTATGTCTAGGGGTCCTAGGTCTTACATGGTCTGTAACCAGACTCATTATGTCTAGGGGTCCTAGGTCTAGTTACATGGTCTGTAACCTGACTCATTATGTCTAGGGGTCCTAGGTCTAGTTACATGGTCTGTAACCAGACTCATTATGTCTAGGGGTCCTAGGCCTAGTTACATGGTCTGTAACCTGACTCATTACGGGGGTCCTAGGTCTAGTTACATGGTCTGTAACCAGACTCATTATGTCTAGGGGTCCTAGGTCTAGTTATATGGTCTGTAACCTGACTCATTATGTCTAGGGGTCCTAGGTCTAGTTACATGGTCTGTAACCTGACTCATTATGTCTAGGGGTCCTAGGTCTAGTTACATGGTCTGTAACCTGACTCATTATGTCTAGGGGTCCTAGGTCTAGTTACATGGTCTGTAACCAGACTCGTTATGTCTAGGGGTCCTAGGTCTAGTTACATGGTCTGTAACCTGACTCGTTATGTCTAGGGGTCCTAGGTCTAGTTACATGGTCTGTAACCAGACTCGTTATGTCTAGGGGTCCTAGGTCTAGTTACATGGTCTGTAACCTGACTCATTATGTCTAGGGGTCCTAGGTCTAGTTACATGGTCTGTAACCAGACTCATTACGTCTAGGGGTCCTAGGTCTAGTTACATGGTCTGTAACCAGACTCATTATGTCTAGGGTCCTAGGCCTAGTTACATGGTCTGTAACCTGACTCATTACGTCTAGGGGTCCTAGGTCTAGTTACATGGTCTGTAACCAGACTCATTATGTCTAGGGGTCCTAGGTCTAGTTATATGGTCTGTAACCTGACTCATTATGTCTAGGGGTCCTAGGTCTAGTTACATGGTCTGTAACCAGACTCATTATGTCTAGGGGTCCTAGGTCTAGTTACATGGTCTGTAACCTGACTCATTATGTCTAGGGGTCTTAGGTCTAGTTACATGGTCTGTAACCAGACTCGTTATGTCTAGGGGTCCTAGGTCTAGTTACATGGTCTGTAACCAGACTCATTATGTCTAGGGGTCCTAGGTCTAGTTACATGGTCTGTAACCTGACTCATTATGTCTAGGGGTCCTAGGTCTAGTTACATGGTCTGTAACCTGACTCATTATGTCTAGGGGTCCTAGGTCTAGTTACATGGTCTGTAACCAGACTCATTATGTCTAGGGGTCCTAGGTCTAGTTATATGGTCTGTAACCTGACTCAATTTGTCTAGGGGTCCTAGGTCTAGTTACATGGTCTGTAACCTGACTCATTATGTCTAGGGTCCTAGGTCTAGTTATATGGTCTGTAACCTGACTCATTATGTCTAGGGGTCCTAGGTCTAGTTACATGGTCTGTAACCAGACTCGTTACGTCTAGGGGTCCTAGGTCTAATTACATGGTCTGTAACCTGAGTCATTATGTCTAGGGGTCCTAGGTCTAGTTACATGGTCTGTAACCAGACTCATTATGTCTAGGGGTCCTAGCTACATGGTCTGTAACCAGACTCGTTATGTCTAGGGGTCCTAGGTCTAGTTACATGGTCTGTAACCTGACTCATTACGTCTAGGGGTCCTAGGTCTAGTTACATGGTCTGTAACCAGACTCATTATGTCTAGGGGTCCTAGGCCTAGTTACATGGTCTGTAACCTGACTCATTACGTCTAGGGGTCCTAGGTCTAGTTACATGGTCTATAACCAGACTCATTATGTCTAGGGGTCCTAGGTCTAGTTATATGGTCTGTAACCTGACTCATTATGTCTAGGGGTCCTAGGTCTAGTTACATGGTCTGTAACCAGACTCGTTACGTCTAGGGGTCCTAGGTCTAGTTACATGGTCTGTAACCTGACTCATTATGTCTAGGGGTCTTAGGTCTAGTTACATGGTCTGTAACCAGACTCGTTACGTCTAGGGGTCCAAGGTCTAATTACATGGTCTGTAACCTGACTCGTTATGTCTAGGGGTCCTAGGTCTAGTTACATGGTCTGTAACCAGACTCGTTACGTCTAGGGGTCCTAGGTCTAGTTACATGGTCTGTAACCAGACTCATTACGTCTAGGGGTCCTAGGTCTAGTTACATGGTCTATAACCTGACTCATTATGTCTAGGGGTCCTAGCTACATGGTCTGTAACCAGACTCGTTATGTCTAGGGGTCCTAGGTCTAGTTACATGGTCTGTAACCTGACTCATTATGTCTAGGGGTCCTAGGTCTAGTTACATGGTCTGTAACCAGACTCATTATGTCTAGGGGTCCTAGGCCTAGCTACATGGTCTGTAACCAGACTCATTATGTCTAGGGGTCCTAGGTCTAGTTACATGGTCTGTAACCTGACTCATTATGTCTAGGGGTCCTAGGTCTAGTTACATGGTCTGTAACCTGACTCGTTATGTCTAGGGGTCCAAGGTCTAGTTACATGGTCTGTAACCAGACTCGTTACGTCTAGGGGTCCTAGGTCTAGTTACATGGTCTGTAACCAGACTCATTCCGTCTAGGGGTCCTAGGTCTAGTTACATGGTCTGTAACCAGGCTCATTATGTCTAGGGGTCCTAGGCCTAGTTACATGGTCTGTAACCTGACTCATTACGTCTAGGGGTCCTAGGTCTAGTTACATGGTCTGTAACCTGACTCATTATGTCTAGGGGTCTAGGTCTAGTTACATGGTCTGTACCCAGACTCATTATGTCTAGGGGTCCTAGGTCTAGTTACATGGTCTGTAACCTGACTCATTATGTCTAGGGGTCCTAGGTCTAGTTACATGGTCTGTAACCTGACTCATTATGTCTAGGGGTCCTAGGTCTAATTACATGGTCTGTAACCTGACTCATTATGTCTAGGGGTCCTAGGTCTAGTTACATGGTCTGTAACCAGACTCATTATGTCTAGGGGTCCTAGGTCTAGTTACATGGTCTGTAACCTGACTCATTATGTCTAGGGGTCCTAGGTCTAGTTACATGGTCTGTAACCTGACTCATTATGTCTAGGGGTCCTAGGTCTAGTTACATGGTCTGTAACCAGACTCATTATGTCTAGGGGTCCTAGGTCTAGTTATATGGTCTGTAACCTGACTCAATTTGTCTAGGGGTCCTAGGTCTAGTTACATGGTCTGTAACCTGACTCATTATGTCTAGGGGTCCTAGGTCTAGTTATATGGTCTGTAACCTGACTCATTATGTCTAGGGGTCCTAGGTCTAGTTACATGGTCTGTAACCAGACTCGTTACGTCTAGGGGTCCTAGGTCTAATTACATGGTCTGTAACCTGAGTCATTATGTCTAGGGGTCCTAGGTCTAGTTACATGGTCTGTAACCAGACTCATTATGTCTAGGGGTCCTAGCTACATGGTCTGTAACCAGACTCGTTATGTCTAGGGGTCCTAGGTCTAGTTACATGGTCTGTAACCATTATGAGGGGTCTCACATGGTCTGTAACCAGACTCTTATGTCTAGGGGTCCTAGGTCTAGTTACATGGTCTGTAACCTGACTCATTATGTCTAGGGGTCCTAGGTCTAGTTACATGGTCTGTAACCTGACTCGTTATGTCTAGGGGTCCAAGGTCTAGTTACATGGTCTGTAACCAGACTCGTTACGTCTAGGGGTCCTAGGTCTAGTTACATGGTCTGTAACCAGACTCATTCCGTCTAGGGGTCCTAGGTCTAGTTACATGGTCTGTAACCAGACTCATTATGTCTAGGGGTCCTAGGCCTAGTTACATGGTCTGTAACCTGACTCATTACGTCTAGGGGTCCTAGGTCTAGTTACATGGTCTGTAACCTGACTCATTATGTCTAGGGGTCCTAGGTCTAGTTACATGGTCTGTACCCAGACTCGTTACGTCTAGGGGTCCTAGGTCTAGTTACATGGTCTGTAACCTGACTCGTTACGTCTAGGGGTCCTAGGTCTAGTTACACGGTCTGTAACCTGACTCGTTACGTCTAGGGGTCCTAGGTCTAATTACATGGTCTGTAACCTGACTCATTATGTCTAGGGGTCCTAGGTCTAGTTACATGGTCTGTAACCAGACTCATTACGTCTAGGGGTCCTAGGTCTAGTTACATGGTCTGTAACCTGACTCATTATGTCTAGGGGTCCTAGGTCTAGTTACATGGTCTGTAACCTGACTCGTTACGTCTAGGGGTCCTAGGTCTAGTTACATGGTCTGTAACCAGACTCATTATGTCTAGGGGTCCTAGGTCTAGTTATATGGTCTGTAACCTGACTCAATTTGTCTAGGGGTCCTAGGTCTAGTTACATGGTCTGTAACCTGACTCATTATGTCTAGGGTCCTAGGTCTAGTTATATGGTCTGTAACCTGACTCATTATGTCTAGGGGTCCTAGGTCTAGTTACATGGTCTGTAACCAGACTCGTTACGTCTAGGGGTCCTAGGTCTAATTACATGGTCTGTAACCTGAGTCATTATGTCTAGGGGTCCTAGGTCTAGTTACATGGTCTGTAACCAGACTCATTATGTCTAGGGGTCTAGTAATGGTCTGTAACCAGACTCATTATGTCTAGGGGTCCTAGGTCTAGTTACATGGTCTGTAACCAGACTCATTATGTCTAGGGGTCCTAGGTCTAGTTACATGGTCTGTAACCAGACTCATTATGTCTAGGGGTCCTAGGTCTAGTTACATGGTCTGTAACCTGACTCATTATGTCTAGGGGTCCTAGGTCTAGTTACATGGTCTGTAACCAGACTCATTATGTCTAGGGGTCCTAGGTCATGGTCTGTAACCAGACTCATTATGTCTAGGGGTCCTAGGTCTAGTTACATGGTCTGTAACCTGACTCATTATGTCTAGGGGTCCTAGGTCTAGTTACATGGTCTGTAACCTGACTCGTTATGTCTAGGGGTCCAAGGTCTAGTTACATGGTCTGTAACCAGACTCGTTACGTCTAGGGGTCCTAGGTCTAGTTACATGGTCTGTAACCAGACTCATTCCGTCTAGGGGTCCTAGGTCTAGTTACATGGTCTGTAACCAGGCTCATTATGTCTAGGGGTCCTAGGCCTAGTTACATGGTCTGTAACCTGACTCATTACGTCTAGGGGTCCTAGGTCTAGTTACATGGTCTGTAACCTGACTCATTATGTCTAGGGGTCCTAGGTCTAGTTACATGGTCTGTACCCAGACTCGTTACGTCTAGGGGTCCTAGGTCTAGTTACATGGTCTGTAACCTGACTCGTTACGTCTAGGGGTCCTAGGTCTAGTTACACGGTCTGTAACCTGACTCGTTACGTCTAGGGGTCCTAGGTCTAATTACATGGTCTGTAACCTGACTCATTATGTCTAGGGGTCCTAGGTCTAGTTACATGGTCTGTAACCAGACTCGTTACGTCTAGGGGTCCTAGGTCTAGTTACATGGTCTGTAACCTGACTCATTATGTCTAGGGGTCCTAGGTCTAGTTACATGGTCTGTAACCTGACTCGTTACATCTAGGGGTCCTAGGTCTAGTTACATGGTCTGTAACCAGACTCATTATGTCTAGGGGTCCTAGGTCTAGTTATATGGTCTGTAACCTGACTCAATTTGTCTAGGGGTCCTAGGTCTAGTTACATGGTCTGTAACCTGACTCATTATGTCTAGGGGTCCTAGGTCTAGTTATATGGTCTGTAACCTGACTCATTATGTCTAGGGGTCCTAGGTCTAGTTACATGGTCTGTAACCAGACTCGTTACGTCTAGGGGTCCTAGGTCTAATTACATGGTCTGTAACCTGAGTCATTATGTCTAGGGGTCCTAGGTCTAGTTACATGGTCTGTAACCAGACTCATTATGTCTAGGGGTCCTAGCTACATGGTCTGTAACCAGACTTTATGTCTAGGGTCCTAGGTCTAGTTACATGGTCTGTAACCAGACTCATTATGTCTAGGGGTCCTAGGCCTAGCTACATGGTCTGTAACCAGACTCATTATGTCTAGGGGTCCTAGGTCTAGTTACATGGTCTGTAACCTGACTCATTACGTCTAGGGGTCCTAGGTCTAGTTACATGGTCTGTAACCAGACTCATTCCGTCTAGGGGTCCTAGGTCTAGTTACATGGTCTGTAACCAGGCTCATTATGTCTAGGGGTCCTAGGCCTAGTTACATGGTCTGTAACCTGACTCATTACGTCTAGGGGTCCTAGGTCTAGTTACATGGTCTGTAACCTGACTCATTATGTCTAGGGGTCCTAGGTCTAGTTACATGGTCTGTACCCAGACTCGTTACGTCTAGGGGTCCTAGGTCTAGTTACATGGTCTGTAACCTGACTCGTTACGTCTAGGGGTCCTAGGTCTAGTTACACGGTCTGTAACCTGACTCGTTACGTCTAGGGGTCCTAGGTCTAATTACATGGTCTGTAACCTGACTCATTATGTCTAGGGTTCCTAGGTCTAGTTACATGGTCTGTAACCAGACTCGTTACGTCTAGGGGTCCTAGGTCTAGTTACATGGTCTGTAACCTGACTCATTATGTCTAGGGGTCCTAGGTCTAGTTACATGGTCTGTAACCTGACTCATTATGTCTAGGGGTCCTAGGTCTAGTTACATGGTCTGTAACCAGACTCATTATGTCTAGGGGTCCTAGGTCTAGTTATATGGTCTGTAACCTGACTCAATTTGTCTAGGGGTCCTAGGTCTAGTTACATGGTCTGTAACCTGACTCATTATGTCTAGGGGTCCTAGGTCTAGTTATATGGTCTGTAACCTGACTCATTATGTCTAGGGGTCCTAGGTCTAGTTACATGGTCTGTAACCAGACTCGTTACGTCTAGGGGTCCTAGGTCTAATTACATGGTCTGTAACCTGAGTCATTATGTCTAGGGGTCCTAGGTCTAGTTACATGGTCTGTAACCAGACTCATTATGTCTAGGGGTCCTAGCTACATGGTCTGTAACCAGACTCGTTATGTCTAGGGGTCCTAGGTCTAGTTACATGGTCTGTAACCTGACTCATTACGTCTAGGGGTCCTAGGTCTAGTTACATGGTCTGTAACCAGACTCATTATGTCTAGGGGTCCTAGGCCTAGCTACATGGTCTGTAACCTGACTCATTATGTCTAGGGGTCCTAGGTCTAGTTACATGGTCTGTAACCTGACTCGTTACGTCTAGGGGTCCTAGGTCTAGTTACATGGTCTGTAACCAGACTCATTATGTCTAGGGGTCCTAGGTCTAGTTATATGGTCTGTAACCTGACTCAATTTGTCTAGGGGTCCTAGGTCTAGTTACATGGTCTGTAACCTGACTCATTATGTCTAGGGGTCCTAGGTCTAGTTATATGGTCTGTAACCTGACTCATTATGTCTAGGGGTCCTAGGTCTAGTTACATGGTCTGTAACCAGACTCGTTACGTCTAGGGGTCCTAGGTCTAATTACATGGTCTGTAACCTGAGTCATTATGTCTAGGGGTCCTAGGTCTAGTTACATGGTCTGTAACCAGACTCATTATGTCTAGGGGTCCTAGCTACATGGTCTGTAACCAGACTCGTTATGTCTAGGGGTCCTAGGTCTAGTTACATGGTCTGTAACCAGACTCATTATGTCTAGGGGTCCTAGGCCTAGCTACATGGTCTGTAACCAGACTCATTATGTCTAGGGGTCCTAGGTCTAGTTACATGGTCTGTAACCTGACTCATTATGTCTAGGGGTCCTAGGTCTAGTTACATGGTCTGTAACCAGACTCATTCCGTCTAGGGGTCCTAGGTCTAGTTACATGGTCTGTAACCAGGCTCATTATGTCTAGGGGTCCTAGGCCTAGTTACATGGTCTGTAACCTGACTCATTACGTCTAGGGGTCCTAGGTCTAGTTACATGGTCTGTAACCTGACTCATTATGTCTAGGGGTCCTAGGTCTAGTTACATGGTCTGTACCCAGACTCGTTACGTCTAGGGGTCCTAGGTCTAGTTACATGGTCTGTAACCTGACTCGTTACGTCTAGGGGTCCTAGGTCTAGTTACACGGTCTGTAACCTGACTCGTTACGTCTAGGGGTCCTAGGTCTAATTACATGGTCTGTAACCTGACTCATTATGTCTAGGGTTCCTAGGTCTAGTTACATGGTCTGTAACCAGACTCGTTACGTCTAGGGGTCCTAGGTCTAGTTACATGGTCTGTAACCTGACTCATTATGTCTAGGGGTCCTAGGTCTAGTTACATGGTCTGTAACCTGACTCGTTACGTCTAGGGGTCCTAGGTCTAGTTACATGGTCTGTAACCAGACTCATTATGTCTAGGGGTCCTAGGTCTAGTTATATGGTCTGTAACCTGACTCAATTTGTCTAGGGGTCCTAGGTCTAGTTACATGGTCTGTAACCTGACTCATTATGTCTAGGGGTCCTAGGTCTAGTTATATGGTCTGTAACCTGACTCATTATGTCTAGGGGTCCTAGGTCTAGTTACATGGTCTGTAACCAGACTCGTTACGTCTAGGGGTCCTAGGTCTAATTACATGGTCTGTAACCTGAGTCATTATGTCTAGGGGTCCTAGGTCTAGTTACATGGTCTGTAACCAGACTCATTATGTCTAGGGGTCCTAGCTACATGGTCTGTAACCAGACTCGTTATGTCTAGGGGTCCTAGGTCTAGTTACATGGTCTGTAACCTGACTCATTACGTCTAGGGGTCCTAGGTCTAGTTACATGGTCTGTAACCAGACTCATTATGTCTAGGGGTCCTAGGCCTAGCTACATGGTCTGTAACCAGACTCGTTACGTCTAGGGGTCCTAGGTCTAGTTACATGGTCTGTAACCAGACTCATTACGTCTAGGGGTCCTAGGTCTAGTTACATGGTCTGTAACCTGACTCATTATGTCTAGGGGTCCTAGGTCTAGTTACATGGTCTGTAACCAGACTCATTTGTCTAGGGGTCCTAGGTCTAGTTATATGGTCTGTAACCTGACTCATTATGTCTAGGGGTCCTAGGTCTAGTTACATGGTCTGTAACCAGACTCGTTATGTCTAGGGGTCCTAGGTCTAGTTACATGGTCTGTAACCTGACTCGTTATGTCTAGGGGTCCTAGGTCTAGTTACATGGTCTGTAACCAGACTCGTTACGTCTAGGGGTCCTAGGTCTAGTTACATGGTCTGTAACCAGACTCGTTATGTCTAGGGGTCCAAGGTCTAGTTATATGGTCTGTAACCTGACTCATTACGTCTAGGGGTCCTAGGTCTAGTTACATGGTCTGTAACCTGACTCATTACGTCTAGGGGTCCTAGGTCTAATTACATGGTCTGTAACCTGACTCGTTATGTCTAGGGGTCCTAGGCCTAGTTACATGGTCTGTAACCAGACTCATTATGTCTAGGGGTCCTAGGTCTAGTTACATGGTCTGTAACCTGACTCGTTATGTCTAGGGGTCCAAGGTCTAGTTACATGGTCTGTAACCAGACTCGTTATGTCTAGGGGTCCTAGGTCTAGTTACATGGTCTGTAACCAGACTCATTATGTCTAGGGGTCCTAGGTCTAGTTACATGGTCTGTATCCTGACTCATTATGTCTAGGGGTCCTAGGTCTAGTTACATGGTCTGTAACCAGACTCGTTACGTCTAGGGGTCCTAGGCCTAGTTATATGGTCTGTAACCTGACTCATTATGTCTAGGGGTCCTAGGCCTAGATACATGATCGTAATCTGACTCGTTAAGGGGTCCAAGGTCTAGTTACATGGTCTGTAACCTGACTCATTGTCTAGGGGTCCAGGTCTAGTTACATGGTCTGTAACCTGACTCATTATGTCTAGGGGTCCTAGGTCTAGTTATATGGTCTGTAACCTGACTCATTACGTCTAGGGGTCCTAGGTCTAATTACATGGTCTGTAACCTGACTCGTTATGTCTAGGGGTCCTAGGCCTAGTTACATGGTCTGTAACCAGACTCATTATGTCTAGGGGTCCTAGGTCTAGTTACATGGTCTGTAACCTGACTCATTATGTCTAGGGGTCCTAGGTCTAGTTACATGGTCTGTAACCTGACTCGTTATGTCTAGGGGTCCTAGGCCGAGTTACTGATATGAATTTTATGAATAATGACTAAATGATGTATACATTTAACATAGAACTATAACTAACAGAATTCTTCCCTGTTTTTCTATAATGATAACTAATGTTTATTCATTAGAAAGAGGTTATGTAGCATAGACCTAGGAAGAAAGGAATATATGTGTGTGTAGAAAGAGAACGAAGAGGGGCATTAACCTATGTTTGAACCGACCCGGCTGTAACTCTGGGGAGATAAGATAGGACAGGGAGAGCCCCTCCAGGTTTCCCGTATCTGGGGGAGACTGGAACTGTCAGCTGAGTGGTAATAAACTGTGGTGAGACTTCATGAGAAAATCCTGATGTTGGTGTGTATGTATGTGTGTAGGTTAAGAGAAAGTTATAAAGGGAACATCTTTGTATATGCACAGCAGAGCTCTCGTAAATAAACATGCTGACTATTGTAGACTGGTTTCTGTCTGTTTCATTTCAATAAGAACCTTACAAATTCTTAGTAACAGACAGAGTAGTTTAAGTGAAGTTCAGTTTATGAACATTGTAAAATTCTCATAACAGTTACATGGTCTGTAACCTGACTCGTTACATCTAGGGGTCCTAGGCCTAGATACATGATCGGTAATCTGACTCGTTACGTCTAGGGTTCCAAGGTCTAGTTACATGGTCTGTAACCTGACTCGTTACGTCTAGGGGTCCAAGGTCTAGTTACATGGTCTGTAACCTGACTCATTATGTCTAGGGGTCCTAGGTCTAGTTATATGGTCTGTAACCTGACTCATTATGTCTAGGGGTCCTAGGTCTAGTTACATGGTCTGTAACCAGACTCGTTACGTCTAGGGGTCCTAGGTCTAGTTACATGGTCTGTAACCTGACTCATTATGTCTAGGGGTCCTAGGTCTAGTTACATGGTCTGTAACCAGACTCATTATGTCTAGGGGTCCTAGCTACATGGTCTGTAACCAGACTCGTTATGTCTAGGGGTCCTAGGTCTAGTTACATGGTCTGTAACCAGACTCATTATGTCTAGGGGTCCTAGGTCTAGTTACATGGTCTGTAACCAGACTCGTTATGTCTAGGGGTCCTAGGTCTAGTTACATGGTCTGTAACCAGACTCATCATGTCTAGGGGTCCTAGGTCTAGTTACATGGTCTGTAACCTGACTCATTACGTCTAGGGGTCCTAGGTCTAGTTACATGGTCTGTAACCAGACTCATTATGTCTAGGGGTCCTAGGTCTAGTTACATGGTCTGTAACCTGACTCGTTATGTCTAGGGGTCCTAGGTCTAGTTACATGGTCTGTAACCAGACTCGTTATGTCTAGGGGTCCTAGGTCTAGTTACATGGTCTGTAACCAGACTCGTTATGTCTAGGGGTCCTAGGTCTAGTTACATGGTCTGTAACCAGACTCGTTATGTCTAGGGGTCCTAGGTCTAGTTACATGGTCTGTAACCTGACTCGTTATGTCTAGGGGTCCTAGGTCTAGTTACATGGTCTGTAACCAGACTCATTACGTCTAGGGGTCCTAGGTCTAGTTACATGGTCTGTAACCAGACTCGTTATGTCTAGGGGTCCTAGGTCTAGTTACATGGTCTGTAACCAGACTCGTTATGTCTAGGGGTCCTAGGTCTAGTTACATGGTCTGTAACCAGACTCGTTATGTCTAGGGGTCCTAGGTCTAGTTACATGGTCTGTAACCTGACTCATTATGTCTAGGGGTCCTAGGTCTAGTTACATGGTCTGTAACCTGACTCGTTATGTCTAGGGGTCCTAGGTCTAGTTACATGGTCTGTGTCCTGACTCATTATGTCTAGGGGTCCTAGGTCTAGTTACATGGTCTGTAACCAGACTCGTTATGTCTAGGGGTCCTAGGTCTAGTTACATGGTCTGTAACCAGACTCATTATGTCTAGGGGTCCTAGGTCTAGTTACATGGTCTGTAACCAGACTCGTTATGTCTAGGGGTCCTAGGTCTAGTTACATGGTCTGTAACCTGACTCATTATATCTAGGGGTCCTAGGTCTAGTTACATGGTCTGTAACCTGACTCATTATGTCTAGGGGTCCTAGGTCTAGTTACATGGTCTGTAACCTGACTCATTATGTCTAGGGGTCCTAGGTCTAGTTACATGGTCTGTAACCTGACTCATTATGTCTAGGGGTCCTAGGTCTAGTTACATGGTCTGTAACCTGACTCATTAGGTCTAGGGGTCCTAGGTCTAGTTACATGGTCTGTAACCTGACTCATTACGTCTAGGGGTCCTAGGTCTAGTTACATGGTCTGTAACCTGACTCATTACGTCTAGGGGTCCTAGGTCTAGTTACATGGTCTGTAACCAGACTCATTATGTCTAGGGGTCCTAGGTCTAGTTACATGGTCTGTAACCAGACTCATTATGTCTAGGGGTCCTAGGTCTAGTTACATGGTCTGTAACCTGACTCATTATGTCTAGGGGTCCTAGGTCTAGTTACACGGTCTGTAACCTGAATGAATGTGTGCATTTACTTGAGAAATTAGCTTTTGAGGACGATGTTGGATGCGCATGTGTCCAGGAGACAGCCACTTACCGAGTTCAGGGCCATCTCCGTCTTGTCCTCTTGGTCTGCCAGTCCAAGCGCATAATCATTTTTCATATGGTGATGAAACATAAATATGGCCAACAAACAAACCCAGCAGCCTCACCCAAATACCTGCCCACTGACTTTACCCTCCGTGATGTTCTGACTGGAGACATACCGACCCTGAACCCCAGGTCAACACAGAGCTGCCCCTCAGTTAAAATGATAGGCTGCTGCAGGCTGCACACCAGGGGGGGTATCCTACGAAGCAAGCTAGTTCTACTCAGGGTCTTCTAAAGCTAACCAGCTTGAGTTAGCTTCACATTCCAGCTCAGGCTTCATCCGTGGATATTGGTCGTCCGCCTGCCGCAAACTCTAGCAGGCTTGTAACGGGGATTGCATGTTGCACATGGCTCGTCTCTCCAATAGCGTGTGATTGTTGCCCGCAATTTGGGGCGTTCCTGCATGTGGGCATCCCATGTGGGCACTCCCCCCCTCAAGCATCCCATTGGTTCCTTCATCTGTGGGGTTTAGCAGTGGTTGACAACACACTCTTCACTGTGCATGAAGTTTTAAATGTATTCTAAATTCAAATGTATTCAAAATAAGACATTTACATAAGTATTCAGACCGTTTACTCAGTACTTTATTGAAGCACCTTTGGTTGTGATTACTGCCTCAAGTCTTCTTGGGTAGTCTCAAGTCTTCTTGACCCTACAAGCTTGGCACACCTGTATTTGAGGAGTTTCCCCCATTCTTCTCTGCAGGTCCTCTCAAGCTCTGTCCAGGGTTGTTCAATCGGGTTCAAGTCCGGGCTCTGGCTGTGCCACTCAAGGACATTCAGAGACTTGTCCCGAAGCCACTCCTGCATTGTCTTGACTGTGTGCTTAGGGTTGTTGTCCTCTTGGAAGGTGAACCTTCACACCAGTCTGAGGTCTTGAACACTCTGGAGCAGGTTTCCATCAAGGATCTCTCTGTACTTTGCTCAGTTCATCTTTCACCTGATCCGGACTAGTCTCCCAGTCCCTGCCGCTGAAAAACACCCCCACAGCATATGCTGCCACCCCAATGCTTCACCGTAGGGATGGTGCCAGGTTTTCTCCATATGTGGAGCTTGGCATTCAGGCCAAAGAGTTCAATCTTGGTTTCATCAGACCCAATAACCTTTTTTCTCATGGTCAGAGTCCTTTAGGTGCCTTTTGGCAAACTCCAAGTGTGCTGTCATGTGCCTTTTACTGAGGAGTGGCTTCCATCTGGCCACTCTACCATAAAGGCCTGATTGGTGGAGTGCTGCAGAGATGGTTGTCCTTCTGGATGGTTCTCCCATCTCCACAGAGGAATTCTGGAGCTCTGTCAGAGTGGCCATCAGGTTCATGGTCACCTCCCTGACCAAGGCCCTTCTCCTCAGATTGCTCAGTTTGGCCGGCCGGCTAGCTCTAGGAAGAGTCTTAGTGGTTCCAAACTTCTTCCATTTAAGAATGATGGAGGTCACTGTGTTCTTGGAGACCTTCAATGCTGCAGAAATGTTTTGGTACCCTTCCCCAGATCTATGCCTCTACACAATCCTGTCCCGGAGCTCTACGGACAATTCCTTTGACCTCATGGCTTGGTTTTTGCTCTGACATTCACTGTTGAACTGTGGGACCTTATATAGACAGGTGTGTGCCTTTCCAAATCATGTCCAATCAATTGAATTTAACACAGGTGGACTCCAATCAAGTTGAAGAAACATCTGAAGGATGATCAATGGAAACAGGATACACCTGAGCTCAATTTGAGTCTCATAGCAAAGGTTCTGAATACTCATGTAAATAAGATATTTCTGTTTTTCATTTTTTATAGATTTGCTCAAATAAAACCTGTTTTTCTTTCTGATTATGGCATATTGTGTTTAGATTGATGAGGACATGTTTTTATTTAATCCATTTTAGAATAAGGCTAACGTAACAAAATGAAGAAAAAGTCAAGGGGTCTGAATACTTTCAGAATGCACTGAAGAACATCTATACATACATCTACTGTATATAGAGCATGTGGGCAAAGAAATAAAATAATACATAACAAACCAAAGTATCTCTTTGTACTTGAAGCACTATGCCTAATAAACTACCCCCCCTCCCTCCCTCCCTCCCCCCTCTGTAATGTCCCACTTTATGTTGTATTATCTAATGGGGATCCTAATAAACTACCCCCCGCCCTCCCTCCCTCCCCCTCTGTAATGTCCCACTTCATGTTGTATTATCTAATGGGGATCCTAATAAACTACCCCCCTCTGTAATGTCCCACTTCATGTTGTATTATCTAATGGGGATCCTAATAAACTACCCCCCTCCCTCTGTAATGTCCCACTTTATGTTGTATTATCTAATGGGGATCCTAATAAACTAACCCCCCCCGCCTCTGTAATGTCCCACTTTATGTTGTATTATCTAATGACTAGAAGAATGGAGGTCGGGACGTCTGATATCGTTTGTTGAACTTTACTGAAAACATTACAAGGGTACATTCACTGTTGATCACTAGTTCTGTGGCTCAACTAGTGCAAGAGTAAGACATGGAATGGAATACTGAGTGTATCAGTTCAAATAGGATTTACAAGTTGCATGGTCTCTCTCTCTCTCCCTCTCCCTCCCTCCTTACACTAAAGAGGCCAGGCCTTTCACAGTGATACTCATGACTAGAGGAAGGTATCCAGGATGGTCCTTCATCTCTGTCCTCAGTGTGTCCCCCTCTCTCTTCAGTGTAACTTCAGAGTGACCAAAGAGACTCTCTGTCCTCTGATACAGCTCCTCCTCAGTCAGAACAGCCAGACCTGCATCTCTCAGAGAGATGGTCTCCCCACTCCCTGCTGCCACATGCTGCACCTGGAGGACAAGCAGAATTAAATGAATTAATGTGGCATCTGCATCCCTAGAATTTGCAACAATGAAAAACACTTTAAATGACAAATAGTTAGACATTATACATGTTTTAATTGATACTGAACTGTTTATCAATGTGAAAACATAATGAAAGTCCTTCATACTGCAAAACTTGATTTGTATGCATTGTTTAAAATACTTAGAAGCAAATAGGCTTGTCCCAGTATTGATGAGTAGAGTTATTTTGGAGATTTAGAGATATATTATTTTGAATGCTATAAAATAAACAAATGTATTTCATATCATTAGTGTTACAGCCTTGTAGATCACTGATTACAAAGATATACAAGGACCTTAAGCATTCTTTCCAGTGGCAAACTGTTATCAGGAGAGGGGTCAATATTAAATAAAATTATTAGCTAATCAGACCCTTTTAGTATGTCATCAATGTTATGATTCCAGTGATCATTTGGTGTGTTTAAATAAAACGTGTAATTGGTGTTACTCAATTTAAATTAAGGGAAATTACACTGAGCAAAATGATTCATCAAATCTCTTTAGTAAATGATTAAGTCAATTACTTTTAAAGGTTAAATGACCTTAGATTTGAGATCGGTGGCCTCCATTTAAGAAACTCCTAAATGACTTATAAACGTGTAATTGATGTGACCTATACTTTGATGCAATACATCATTCAGGGCAGCCCCACCACTATCCGGGAGATGGCGCTGTTCTGCATGTAATTCTGGATTTCATTCAAACACATTTGATTTGTAATTGCTTGAGCTAATAAAGCACACAGTACATGCTCGTTCCCTGTTGTATTGTTATTTTGGTCAATTTGATTTGAGGAAAGGCAGCTCCCTAATGCAGCTGTTTCAGCCTCCCTCAGTGATCTGTTATGGAGAGGCTAGCCTGGGGACTCAGTCAGCTGTAGCCCACTTGGGTGCTGCCATAGAGATTCATTAGTAGTGTCCGCATAAGAAGGCTTGATGTCATTTGCCACAGATAAACCCAAATACATTTACAGAAACCCAAATACATTTACATAAACAAAAACCTAGAAAAATGAACTCCAGGTCATACAGGACTGGAGGCTCAATCAAGCAGGTGTGAACTCACCAGGATCTGCAGGGCCTGTAAGACTGGAGGACTGCAACAGGATCCCAACACAGAGAGACCTTCATCTGTCATTCCTGAAGATATAAATATACACACATAAAACCACAGTAGTGAACCTAGTTTCCCAGGAACTGATCAAATAATAACTGGAGAATCCTGTGAAAACTGCTCTCTATCTCACCATCCATGGCACTGACAATGAGGTGGACGGCACTGAGAAGTGAGGATCTGATCTCGTCCTCATCCTTCCCTACCCTCTCTTTCTAAAATGATCGGCCGAAATTGTTGCAACCCCTATTATTAGCCTGTTCAACCTCTCTTTCGTATCGTCCGAGATTACCATAGATTGGAAAGCTGCAGTGGTCATCCCCCTCTTCAAAGGGGGAGACACTAGACCCAAACTGCTACAGACCTATATCTATCCTACCCTGCCTTTCTAAGGTCTTCGAAAGCCATGTTAACAAACAGATTACCGACCATTTCGAATCCCACCGTACCTTCTCCGCTATGCAATCTGGTTTCAGAGCTGGTTATGGGTGCACCTCAGCCACGCTCAAGGTCCTAAACAATATCATAACCGCCATCGAAAAGAGACATTACTGTGCAGCCGCATTCATCGACCTGGCTAAGGCTTTCGACTGTCAATCACAACATTCTTATTGGCAGACTCAACAGCCTTGGTTTCTCAAATAATTGCCTCGCCTGGTTCACCAACTACTTCTCTGATAATGTGTGTCAGGGTGTAAAATCGGAGGGCCTGTTGTCTCAATGGGGGTGCCACAGGGTTCAATTCTCGGGCCGACTCTCTTCTCTGTATACATCAATGTCGCCACTCTTGCTGCTGGTGATTCTTTGATCCACCTCTACGCAGACTCAATCATCTCATGACGAAGTGGACACTGATTCATTGGGGTCACCCATGACCTTGCCCCGCCGTTCAGCCCGCAGAGGCCCAGAGAAATTCTAACCTATAACACTTTAGGGCTGCCAAGCTCTTATCAGGATACCAACTCGAGATGTTCTGATGTGTATATATTTTCTTGTTTACCTTTACTGGTACACTTAATGTTTAGTGGGGGTTGCGTTTTTGCCCATAAAGGCAGACGGGACACGTCTAGATAGTTATATGGCTGTTAGGCCAGTTTTCTCCATTGTTCTCATGACCAGTACTTACATATTCTATTTGTTTTGAGGCCAGTGAAATGTTTGAGACAACATGTCGTTTTTGCAAGGGGGTGGTTGTAAGGGGCTTAATACAGTTGTATTCCAGCCACTATGGGATACTCTGGTGAAGCCCATTGGAAATAAAGAAATATAGTTTAGGTGAATTGGGAACAATATTGCCAATTTAGCGAATATTCAGACCCCTTAGCGACACATTTTCAAAAAAGCGACTAGCGACAAATCCAGCGCCTTTTTCTGGTGTTTTTGGAGACTCTGACTTAAAGCACGTATTGTTCTTTCTCTTCTCAACGAGCAGCGGGTGCTGCCGTGGGCCCCACCCGGGCCCCACCCCCGTCCAGAAGCACTCACAGGCGGCCTAGTCCTCGCGCAGCAGTCCCTCCCAGCTGCAGTCAGAGCAGGAGACGTTCACCCCTCCGCGTCCAGACTGCAAATGAATCGCGCATGCGGGAAGCCGCTTACAATCAGGGCGGGATGTAGATGTGTAAAACTAAACTTAAAAACAAAAAACACCCACAAAGTAACTTCGCCAGAGTGTCTCTTTTGGGTCACTTTTGCCAGTCCCAAGCCCGGATAAAGGAAGAGGGTTGGAATTGTGACATAAAAAAATAATCGACAGAAGAAAGTTAATTTGTAGTTCTAAACATATTCAGGGTGTTTTTTTACAAAAAAATATGTCTCTCCCACGACGTTATTCCTCTCTCCTACAGCATACATCACAATTATATATACATGGCCAATTATGCAAATTGAGCGCTGACGTCATTTAGCGACTTCTAGCGACTTTTAGGACAGCCAATAGCTACTTTCCTTACTGAGGAGTTGGCAACACTGATTGGCAAGAGTAAGGATAAAAAACTCAAGAAAGACTGTAAACGGCTGCTACCTGTGCTGACATTATTAAAAGTGAAGTAAACCGTACTTTTCGCGTTGTAGTTTATATGATAAGCTCATTGGGAGGGTAACAATATCACACCTTTTCCTGAAGTGAATGGTTTCACCCACTACTCTACCCACGAACTCCGGCGTTCTCTAACACTACATTGCGCGTGAGGTTGATGGAAACTACATTTTCACTTTGTCACACAAGTTCCATCCAAACTCAGGTTTAATTATTTTCTAACTTGCTCTATTTTAACAGTGGTTGATGAGCTCCAATATTTTTATCTCAACAAGTTTGAAAATAATTTGCTAGGCGATTGTTGACATGATTCATGATGACTTTTCAACTAGCTAACTAGAAGACGATAAACAACTATGAAATTGCTACGTCGATTTATCTGTGGCAAATGACATCAAGCCTTCATGGGCGGACACTACTAATGAATCTCTATAGCAGCACCCAAGTGGGCTACAGCTGACTGAGTCCCCCAGTACATGCTGTTGGGTTACAGCTGACTGAGTCCCCCAGTACGTGTTGTTGGGTTACAGCTGACTGAGTCCCCCAGTACGTGTTGTTGGGTTACAGCTGACTGAGTCCCCCAGTACGTGCTGTTGGGCTACAGCTGACTGAGTCCCCCAGTACGTGCTGTTGGGTTACAGCTGACTGAGTGTCCCAGTACGTGCTGTTGGGCTACATCTGACTGAGTCCCCCAGTACATGCTGTTGGGTTACAGCTGACTGAGTGTCCCAGTACGTGCTGTTGGGCTACATCTGACTGAGTCCCCCAGTACGTGCTGTTGGGTTACAGCTGACTGAGTGTCCCAGTATGTGCTGTTGGGCTACAGCTGACTGAGTGTCCCAGTACGTGTTGTTGGGCTACAGCTGACTGAGTGTCCCAGTATGTGCTGTTGGGCTACAGCTGACTGAGTGTCCCAGTACGTGTTGTTGGGCTACAGCTGACTGAGTCCCCCAGTAGGTGCTGTTGGGTTACAGCTGACTGAGTGTCCCAGTACGTGCTGTTGGGCTACATCTGACTGAGTCCCCCAGTACGTGCTGTTGGGTTACAGCTGACAGTGTCCCAGTATGTGCTGTTGGGCTACAGCTGACTGAGTGTCCCAGTACGTGTTGTTGGGCTACAGCTGACTGAGTCCCCCAGTAGGTGCTGTTGGGTTACAGCTGACTGAGTGTCCCAGTACGTGCTGTTGGGCTACATCTGACTAAGTCCCCCAGTACGTGCTGTTGGGTTACAGCAGACTGAGTGTCCCAGTATGTGCTGTTGGGCTACAGCTGACTGAGTGTCCCAGTACGTGTTGTTGGGCTACAGCTGACTGAGTCCCCCAGTACGTGTTGTTGGGTTACAGCTGACTGAGTCCCCCAGTACGTGTTGTTGGGTTACAGCTGACTGAGTCCCCCAGTACGTGTTGTTGGGTTACAGCTGACTGAGTCCCCCAGTACATGCTGTTGGGTTACAGCTGACTGAGTCCCCGAGTACATGCTGTTGGGTTACAGCTGACTGAGTCCCCCAGTACGTGCTGTTGGGCTACAGCTGACTGAGTCCCCCAGTACATGCTGTTGGGTTACAGCTGACTGAATCCCCCAGTACGTGCTGTTTGGGCTACAGCTGACTGAGTGTCCCAGTATGTGCTGTTGGGTTACAGCTGACTGAGTCCCCCAGTACGTGCTGTTGGGATGCATCTGACTGAGTCCCCCAGTACGTGCTGTTGGGCTACAGCTGACTGAGTATCCCAGTACGGCTGTTGCACTGTCCCAATGAATTCACTCACCCATCGAACCATTGTGAATGCGCCAATCAAGCGCAGCCAATTGCGCGCAACCAGAGTAGATCAATGAGGGCTTTCCCCTGAAGACCAGGAGCATTATTCTCTGGTAACTCTAATAACCCTGAGTCTGTGTAGGAAATAGAGGTGTTGTTGGACACTGGAGCAGACACTCTACTTGGACTTTCCAGCTAAACACATTGTTCATATTGATGGATTTGGATTTCTGAGCTTTAACTATTATTAATCATAAGTTATATTATTAATCACTAGTTAAATGATTAATCATAAGTTATATTATTAATCACTAGTTAAATGATTAATCATTAGTTATATTGTTAATCATTAGTTATATTATTCATCATTAGTTATTTGATTAATAATTAGTTGTATTATTCATCATTAGTTATTTTATTAATCAATAGTTATATTATTAATCATTAGTTATTTTATTAATCGTTGGTTATATTATGAATCATGAGTTATATTATGAATCATGAGTTATATTATGAATCATTAGTTATAATAGAGACAAGAGGGGTGCCATAAGTACGCTTGGGAGGGGCTGAGTGCAGGGAACACGTTCATATGTGTCAGTACTGATAAGGGGAGGAACCGTGTATTGCCCATATCACTTAGCATCCTGCCTAGAAATAAACATGCCATTTTTAGCGATAAGGAGGAGAGCACTCAAAGTGGGGTATGTATACTACAATGGGTGAAACCATGTCTTTGTCTGTACAGCTGTTTGATCCTTTGGGATGAATAATCTTGGTTTAAGCTTTCATAGTGTCCATCGAGTTTTTACTCTGAGAATTAGAACCTAACAATACGAACATCCAGGTACTTGTACGAACTAAACTGTGCTTTGTTGAATTGCATGTAGGAACTACTCCCCAAAACTGCTTCACCGACATGAGGATGACAACACATCAAACCAGAATATACTTCCTAGTAATTTGTCATGTAGTTCTAACTGCTTCTAGAGAAGTTATTTTCTCATTAAATAAAACAGAAGTGAAGAGCAGGAATGTAAGAGTGGAACAGGACAGTTTCCCAGTTAAAGAGACTCCTCCTACTAATATGTAATGAACTCTTAGCTAATGCATTTCACACATATTCCTATCTCATTCATAACGTATCTCTAAGTCATAAGGACCCAGAGGAAGAAGCAGTGGGAACCAGGTATTGAAGCAGTGTTGCGATCAGAATAAAATACAGCATGCTTTGGATTGTCTTGAATGACCAACAATTTTGACAGACATTATTCCCTGTTTGTATTCCTGTCTTGTCAAAAGCAATGCTACTCTGTTCTGATCCACTCTTTTCCCAGGGAAAGTGAACCTTTTGTTTTCATTATTGAGTGTCTTGCCATCTTTCCTGTGTGTGAAATGAATTTAGAATGCTCTTTTGAAGCTGTTGTATTGAGTGTTTATGTGTTCATCTTAGTTTTGTTTCTTAGACATCTTTGTCATTTGTGTCTTTGTCATCTGCTGCAGCCAGAAACACGATCCACCGCCATCATGATTTCCAAGGCCGTAAAATCCATGTTGAAGGAAGTAGATTCTAACGGTAGCCTGATTCCTGTGTCCAGTCTGAACGACAGCTCTGGTAAACTGAATCTCCTCTCACTCATTGTGAAGACCAGGCCCAGATGTGGATGCTTCTGGCAGGAACCGAAATACCAGTCCAGAGGCTTTTCCCTGAGTGATGTGCTGAAACCCGGAGAACCTGAAGACAAACCTTTAAACCCAGGTAAAAACCAGAGCAGCCCCTCAGGCAGGGTGCTTGTGTTAACCAATAGCCTGCTGGAATAGGCTACTGGGGATGAGGTCATAATTTCAATCACTGAGTTAAATATGAATAATATGTAATGAACGGACTATGCTTGTCAACAACAGCCAGTGTTTGTTTACCTGTAGCCTAATCTGACTGACTGTTACCGTCAATCAGCATTCTAACAATGAATGACAATTGCGATAGAGCTTTGATAACTTACAATTTAATAAACTAAACATGGCCATTAATAACTGCATAATAACACAAGGCTATAACAACAATAAACTGAAGTTACAGGCTATTTATTAAATCCGTGTTCCAGCTCCAAGTAGGCTACACAAGTGGCACAAATTGATTTGCATTGACTCCAGCAACTCAATTTCAACATATTTATTTTTTCAAATTATATTCTACAGTAGACAGCAATGGCATATCAATTAATAGGCTACTTGATGGCAAACAGATGCAAATGTGTAATTCTCCACATTTTAATGCCAGTTCCATTGTGGAATTTCCCCCACAACAGAATCACGAGAGGCAGTTCCATAACTTCTATTTTAAATTTCCACTCACGCAGCCCCCGAGACCCTAGAACTGAGCATCTGTAAAACACTATGCTTGATACAGTTTTCCATAAGCAAAGATTACATTAGAATCGAGTTTAAACCACCTCCGACCGACTTGCTTCCATTGCGCTCTAGTGCTCCCATAGTCGTTTCCAGTGTTTTGTCGCCGTTATTTCTTGGTCCGCATCAGTTCTAGCGTGTTAATATATAAAAATAGTTGTCTCCATAATGACGTTCTAAATAGCCAACCTACAACTAGTAAAAAGTTGTCACGACGTGAGTGCTGCTCTGTCTCCTTTCACTCACGTCTCAGCCAATAGTAGACTAAGCTGCCTGCTGCAGTTCTCTCTCAACCCACACACACCCGTCCGGTCCTCCCCACCACTCTCTCAGCAACGGCCGTCCTCATATGGAAATAACGGACATGGCAACCCTGACCTCCGGGAACAATTTGCTTACAATATCCTCTTTGTATTACCGTAAAACGTCCGTTAAACGCGGTCTGAAATAGCTGCCTGTCCATTTTAATAGCCTGGCAATGGCACACATTTCAGAAGAAAAAAACTACGCCAAGTGTAATATAAATTAATTGTTTACAAGGTTTTATGTTTGATTTGTTACATTCAATAATTCAGTAATGACTCGGGGGGGAAATGATGGCAATCATCCGTTTTTATTGCCAGTAAGAAACTGCTAGTCATTGCCTGCAACAGCTGAGAACTGGCAGATAACTAGTAAGAACTTTAGGAGTACAACCCCCCAGAAATCGGCCGATTGCCTTTCATTGACGAAAAAGAACTGGCGAAAATGCTGACGACAATGCACAGTCAGAGGAAAATATCGATTCTGTCAAGGAAAATAAGAAAACAAATAGAAATAGTGGCATACTAAGACAAAATGAATGTAACCGTGTGTAAATGACAATACATTATTGCAGAAAATGAAGAAATTGATAAAAATGCTGGAAGTGAATACTGGAATTAAACAATTAACTATCAGTATGCAAACTAGCAAAAGTTGTGTGCATTAAGGAAATAGACACCTGGCAAAAAAAGGCCTGTCTCTAATAAGCACCTGTTGTGTTCAGTGATATAAGCAAATAAACACCCAGGCTAACAAATGACGTTTTATGGTACAATAACAATGGCTTAGATAGATTGAGTTTATAAGTAACATGTAACATATGTAATTGTAGGGTACAGTGAAAATCAGGTTGTTGTTATAAGGAAGCCGAATACAACAGGTAGACCTTACAGTGAAATGCTTACTTACAGGCCCTAATCAACAGTGCAATTTTTAAGTAAAAAATAGGTATTAGATAAACACCTCTCTGGGAAGAGGAAGGGCAGGGGTGTATGCTTCATGATTAACGACTCATGGTGTAATCATAACAACATACATGATCTCAAGTCCTTCTGCTCACCCGACCTAGAATTCCTTACAATCAAATGCCAGCCATTTTTACCTACCAAGAAAGAGAATTCTCGGCAGTTATAGTCACAGCTGTGTACATTCCCCCTCAAGCAGACAGGTGCTGGTGGAGTTGTAGGTGCTGGTGGAGTTGTAGGCGCTGGTGGAGTTGTAGGTGCCAGTGGAGTTGTAGGCGCCGGTGGAGTTGTAGGTGTCAGGTGGAGTTGTAGGTGCAGGTGGAGTTGTAGGTGCAGGTGGAGTTGTAGGCGCTGGTGGAGTTGTAGGCGCCGGAGGAGTTGTAGGCGCCGGTGGAGTTTCAGGTGGAGTTGTAGGTGCAGGTGGAGTTGTAGGCGCCGGAGGAGTTGTAGGCGCCGATGGAGTTCCAGGTGGAGTTGCAGGTGCAGGTGGAGTTGTAGGTGCTGGTCCACCTGCTTAAAAAATACACTACCATATGGTATCTAATTTCAGTAAATCAGAAAAATAAATGTTGTTTTAGCTTAAAAGCTCTATGTTCCTCCTGGGGTGAAGTCCACAGACACCTCTCTGAAGCCCCTCTCTGAAGTCCCTCTCTGAAGCCCCTCTCTGAAGCCCCCCGAGCAGAGTTGTCCACAGACCTACATTGGGCAATTCTCTACCTGTAACAATACGTAAGGAAGCATGTGTTAGGAAGTCCTCTGCTGGTGACTTCACCATCTCACACCACTCTCAAGAAGCTCGCCCCACTACGCCTCTCCCACACCAGAATCGGGGAGTCAAGGGGTGATGATCTCCAGCTCTCTCTGGAACTTTCCTTAACCTGTCATGATTGGTTGACAACAGCTTGAGACTTTGATACTGTGTATAGTCTCTTTGTAACAATATGCCATGACAATTTGATGGACTAATATTGTAATAAAGTTTCTGTTCATTAGTATTTAATACCTACATTTAATGACAGGTATTTCTAGTCATACAGTCTGTTTTCTAGATGAACACAAAGTTAAAATGTCATAGGCCTATGCATGGCCATTATCTCTCGTCATAATACATACAGTACCTTCTGAAAGAGGTCATGCCAAATCAAAATCAAATCAAATCAAATTTATTTATATAGCCCTTCGTACATCAGCTGATATCTCAAAGTGCTGTACAGAAACCCAGCCTAAAACCCCAAACAACAAGCAATGCAGGTGTAGAAGCACGGTGGCTAGGAAAAACTCCCTAGAAAGGCCAAAACCTAGGAAGAAACCTAGAGAGGAACCAGGCTATGTGGGGTGGCCAGTCCTCTTCTGGCTGTGCCGGGTGGAGATTATAACAGAACATGGCCAAGATGTTCAAATGTTCATAAATGACCAGCATGGTCGAATAATAATAAGGCAGAACAGTTGAAACTGGAGCAGCAGCACAGTCAGGTGGAAGTTGAAACTGGAACAGCAGCATGGCCAGGTGGACTGGGGACAGCAAGGAGTCATCATGTCAGGTAGTCCTGGGGCATGGTCCTAGGGCTCAGGTCAGTTGAAACTGGAACAGCAGCATGGCCAGGTGGACTGGGGACAGCAAGGAGTCATCATGTCAGGTGGTCCTGGGGCATGGTCCTAGGGCTCAGGTCCTCCGAGAGAGAGAAAGAAAGAGAGAAGGAGAGAATTAGAGAACGCACACTTAGATTCACACAGGACACCGAATAGGACAGGAGAAGTACTCCAGATATAACAAACTGACCCCAGCCCCCCGACACATAAACTACTGCAGCATAAATACTGGAGGCTGAGACAGGAGGGGTCAGGAGACACTGTGGCCCATCCTTTTCTTCCTCGGAGCTGGCATGTTGCCGCATCGACAGGCCAAACCCCTGTAGTGGCAAATGTCTGCAAGCAGGACATCCACTCTCTTATGGGGCTGTAACCAACATGATGAATGTATCACACAACCACAAGAACAATTAGCAAGACAATGGAAACCTAATGTGAACTAGGCTAAAACATTTAGCCTACAAGAATACATGGTGTTATTGTGAAATTAGTCAGTATTCAAGCAAGTATGCTAATCTAGCATCATGGCAAATTAGTCCATTTAGGCTCAAACAGCTAGGCTATATCATGCACGGACTGATTTTAATTCATTAACAAATAAACTCAGCAAAAAAAGAATCGTCCATTTTTCAGGACCCTGTCTTTCAAAGATAATTCATAAAAATCCAAATAACTTCACATATCTTTATTGTAAAGGGTTTAAACACTTTTTCCCATGCTTGTTCAATGAACCATAAACTATTAATGAACATGCACCTGTGAAACCTGTTGTTAAGACACTAACAGCTTACAGACGTTAGGCAATTAAGGTCACAGTTATGAAAACTTAGGACACTAAAGAGGCCTTTCTACTGACTCTGAAAAACACCAAAAGAAAGATGCCCAGGGTCCCTGCTCATCTGTGTGAACGTGCCTTAGGCATGCTGCAAGGAGGCATGAGGACTGCAGATTTGGCCAGGGCAATCAATTGCAATGTCCGTACTGTGAGACGCCTAAGACAGTGCTACAGGGAGACAGGCCGGACAGCTGATCGTCCTCGCAGTGACAGACCACGTGTAACAACACCTGCACAGGATCGGTACATCCGAACATCACACCTGCGGGACAGGTACAGGAAGGCAACAACAGCTGCCTGAGTAACACCAGGAATGCACAATCCCTCCATCAGTGCTCAGACCGCAATAGGCTGAGAGAGGCTGGACTGAGGGCTTGTAGGCCTGTTGTAAGGCAGGTCCTCACCAGACATCACGGCAACAATGTTGCCAATGGGCACAAACCCACCGTCGCTGGACCAGACAGAACCGGCAAAAAAGTGCCCTTCACTGACGAGTCACGGTTTTGTCTCACCAGAGGTGATGGTCGGATTCGAGTTTATTGTCGAAGGAATGAGCGTTACACCGAGGCCTGTACTCTGGAGCGGGATCGATTTGGCGGTGGAGAGTCCTTCATGGTCTGGGGAGGTATGTCACAGCATCATCAGACTGTGCTTGTTGTCATTGCAGGCCATCTCAACACTGTGAGGGAAGACATCCTCCCCCCTCATGTGGTACCCTTCCTGCAGGCTCATCCTGACATGACCCTCCAGCATGACAATGCCACCAGCCATACTGCTCGTTCTGTGCGTGATTTCCTGCAAGACAGGAATACCAGTGTTCTGCCATGGCCAGCGAAGAGCCCGAATCTCAATCCCATTGAGCAAGTCTGGGACCTGTTGGATCAGAGGGTGAGGGCTAGGGCCATTCCCCCCAGAAATGTCTGGTAACTTGCAGGTGCCTTGGTGGAAGAGTGGGGTAACATCTCACAGCAAGAACTGGCAAATCTGGTGCAGTCCATGAGGAGGAGATGCACTGCAGAACTTAATGCAGCTGGTGGCCACACCAAATACTGACTGTTACTTTTGATTTTGACCCCCCCTTTGTTCAGGGTCACATTATTCCAATTCTGTGGAACTTGTTCAGTTTATGTCTCAGTTTTTGAACCTTGTTATGTTCATACAAATATTTACACATGTTAAGTGTGCTGAAAATAAACGCAGTTGACAGTGAGAGGACGTTTCTTTTTTTGCTGAGTTTAGATATGTGCTGTGTTATAAATGCATAAGGTTCTAATGTTGAATTTTCCCTCAGATGTCAAGGAGTCTGACTTCGTGGACCACAGTGGGACATTTGGTGACATAGAAGAAATGAAGGCAGGAGGAAATGTGGAGGGATTGTTGGCTGATTTAAAACTTAACGTGGCCTTAAAATACTCTAACGAACAAGAGTCGTCCTTTGGCAGACTGAAGAAAGAGGAGGTGAAAGTGAAGGAGGTGGTTAACTACTCGAAAGACAAGTGAGTTGCCCTATACTGTACATACACTGATTGTACAAAACATTAAGAACACCTGCTCTTTCCATCACAGACTAACAAGGTGAATCCAGATGTAACCTATGACCCCTATTGATGTTACTTGTTAAATCCACTTCCATCAGAACACCTACTCATTCAAGGTTTTTATTTTATTTTACTATTTTCTACATTGTAGAATAATAGTGAAAACATCATAACTATGAAATAACACATATGGAAGCATATAGTAACCAAAAAATTGTAAAACAAATCCAAGTATATTTTATATATCTGACATTCTTCAAATTGCCACCATTTGCCTTGATGACAGCTTTGCATACTCTTGGCATTCTCCCAACCAGCTTCATGAGGTTGTCACCAGGAATGCATTTCAATGAACAGGTGTGCCTTTTTAAAAGTTCATTTGTGGAATTAGTATGATATGTATTGTTACTTAAGAAAAAAACAAAAAGAGGGTGGGATGGAGGACGTATAACACGAACGCCTAGCAACCCAAAGGTGTGTTTCAATCATATCATGGACAAATTTAACATTTGAGCTAAATTAGAACATTTGAAAACCACCTCCTATTTAAATTTCTAGCAACTTAAAATGTACGCATCAAATCACATCATGGACAACTTTAGCTAATTAGCAATTTTGCAACTGCTTACTTTCTTTTAGCTACTTTGCAACTACTTAGCATGTGAGCTAACACTTCTCCTAGCCCTAACTCTTAACTCTAACCTTAACCTCTAACCCTAACCTTAATCCCTAAACCCTAGCGCCTAGCTAACATTGCCCACCTAGCCACAACAAAGTGAAATTTGTAACATATCATTGCAATTAGTAACATGTCATACGAATAGTAATTCGTAACATATCATACGAAATGAATGATGAACATCCACAAATGAATACATACGAAACGTAACATATTACACTAAATGGAGAGAGACAGATTTACGTTCACTTCAATCCCTGAGTCCAGGTTGGTATGTTAACTACAATCATAATTCCCTGAGTCCAGGTTGGTATGTTAACTACAATCATACGGTTCACCTGCCCAAGGAGTCCAGGTTGGTATGGTAACTACAATCATACAGTTCACCTGCCCAAGGAGTCAGGTTGGTATGTTAACTACAATCATACAGTTCACCTGCCCAAGGAGTCCAGGTTGGTATGTTAACTACAATCATACGGTTCACCTGCCCAAGGAGTCCAGGTTGGTATGTTAACTACAATCATACGGTTCACCTGCCCAAGGAGTCCAGGTTGGTATGTTAACTACAATCATACGGTTCACCTGCCCAAGGAGTCCAGGTTGGTATGTTAACTACAATCATACGGTTCACCTGGGTTGGTATGTTAACTACAATCATACGGTTCACCTTGGTATGTTAACTACAATCATACGGTTCCCAAAGGAGTCCAGGTTGGTATGTTAACTACAATCATACGGTTCACCTGCCCAAGGAGTCCAGGTTGGTATGTTAACTACAATCATACGGTTCACCTGCCCAAGGAGTCCAGGTTGGTATGTTAACTACAATCAATATGGTTCACCTGCCCAAGGAGTCCAGGTTGGTATGTTAACTACAATCATACGGTTCACCTTCACCTGCCCAAGGAGTCCAGGTTGGTATGTTAACTAAATCATACGGTTCACCTGCCCAAGGAGTCAGGTTGGTATGTTAACTACAATCATACGGTTCCCAAGGAGTCCAGGTTGGTATGTTAACCAGGTTGGTATGTTAAATCATACGGTTCACCTGCCCAAGGAGTCCAGGTTGGTATGTTAACTACAATCATACGGTTCACCTGCCCAAGGAGTCCTTGCCCAAGGTTCACCTGCCCAAGGAGTCCAGGTTGGTATGTTAACTACAATCATAATCGGTTCACCTGCCCAAGGAGTCCAGGTTGGTATGTTAACTACAATCATACGGTTCACCTGCCCAAGGAGTCCAGGTTGGTATGTTAACTACAATCATACGGTTCACCTGCCCAAGGAGTCCAGGTTGGTATGTTAACTACAATCATACGGTTCACCTGCCCAAGGAGTCCAGGTTGGTATGTTAACTACAATCATACCAGGTTTAAGGAGTCTTGGTATGTTAACTACAATCATACGGTTCACCTGCCCAAGGAGTCCAGGTTGGTATGTTAACTACAATCATACGGTTCACCTGCCCAAGGAGTCAATATTTAGACCCATAGTTTGCCACTTGAGAGAATGCTTAATGTCCTTTTTATATTATTTTAATGAGTGATTTACAAGGTGGGAACACTAATGACATGAAACTTAGGGACACATTATATCTCTTATAAAAAAGTATTTGAATAGCCTTCTTTGTTTTTATTGATCTATACAATATATCAAATACTTTTATTTACTTTCTATCATTCAAAATAATAGATCGATGTCTCTAAATCCCTGAAACATGTCCCTACAACTCTACACATCACTACTGGGACAAACCTATTTGCTTTCCTTAAGTTCATTAAACAATACATAAAAATAATGTTTTGCAATGTAAAGGACTTACATTATGTTTTCACATTGATAAACAGTTCAATATCAACTAAAACTATTTGTCATTTTAGGGCTGTACTCAATCCGCATCGTGGAAATTCAGCTTTACAGTGTGATTGACATGTAAAGGCATTTTTTTATTTGAAGTTGTAAAAAATGTATTTGGCAGAGACAGCATTCACGTTAAGCACTGCATATGTCGGCTCAAAGGGAAATTACCTTTAAAAGTCTAACGCTTCAGTGTTACACATTGAAGAGAGCCTTTAACCTCTCTGGGGTAGGCGGGACGCTTGTGTCCCACATGGCCAATAGCCAGGGAAAATGCACAGCGCCAAATTCAAATATATTTCTATAAAAATCAAGCTTTCATTAAATTACACATGCAAATTAAAGCTACACTCGTTGTGAATCCAGCCAACATGTCAGATTTCAAAAAGGCTTTTCGGCGAAAGCATAAGATGCTATTATCTGATGATAACTAGACCTAGGTGGTAAACAATGAGAGTAACATATTTCAACTCTGCAGGCGCGACACAAAATGCAGAAATAAAATATAATTCATGCCTTACCTTTGACCAGCTTCTTTTGTTGGCACTCCAATATGTCCCATAAACATCACAAATGGTCCTTTTGTTTGATTAATTCCGTCGATATATATCCAAAATGTCCATTTATTTGGCGCATTTGATCCAGAAAAACACCGCTTCCAACTTACGCAACGTCGCTACAAAATTTCTCAAAAGTTACCTGTAAACTTTGCCAAAACATTTCAAACTACTTTTGTAATACAACTTTAGGTATTTCTAAACGTATATAATCGATTAAATTGAAGACGGGATGATCTGTGTTCAATACAGGAGCAAAACAAACTGATGCTACTTTTCTGGTTACACGCCTCTATCAAAAGGTACACATGAAGTGACTCTCGTTCTGAGCTATGGTACTTCTTCATTACAGGAAAAACCTCAACCAATTGCTGCAAACTGGTGACATCCAGTGGAAGCGGTAGGAACTGCAGGAAAGTCGATTAGAATTCTGGATTCCCCATGAAACCTTATTGAAAAACAGTGACCTAAAAAAAAAAAAATCTGAATGGTTTGTCCTCTGGGTTTCGCCTGCTAAATAAGTTCTGTTATACTCACAGACATGATTCAAACAGTTTTATAAACTTCAGAGTGTTTTCTATCCAATACTAATAATAATATGCATATATTAGGATCTGGGACAGAGTAGGAGGCAGTTCAGTTTGGGCACGCTATTTATCCAAAAGTGAAAATGCTGCCCCTTACCCCAAACAGTATTATTCAAGGTTGTAAAGGCGAGGGAAGTTAAAGACATTGCAGTTCAAGAATGGCCCTCTAGTAAGAAGCGTAACTAGTACCTTTAAATAATATTTCCTCGCCCACTCTATATTTTGTATCATTTATTTGGGTCCCTCCTTCAGACGCCTGGACATGACCCATCCTGTGATCAAGCAGACCCGGGAGAAGCCCAGGGCAATATTAGGGGTGTTGACGGAGAGGATTATGACATCACAACCTTGCCAGGTCACAAACAAAGTCCGGAAGCGTGGCAATGCAGGAGCCAACATGAGCGCCCTGAGCGTGAAGGTAAGAAGAAAGATTAAAAGATTTTAAAAGATTTTTAATCTCAATAATCTCACTTTATGATAAATAAAATAAATGTCAGGAGCATATTGACAGATCACAGATGTCTGTTCAGTAGTGATGAATGCTGTAGCCCTGAATTCTCACATAGATCATTTCCTGTTTTTATCATTAGAACCACTTCCTGAAGATGTAATGGTGTAGTATAGATGACTGTCTGGGTTAGAATCTGGGTCGTCTGGGCACCAAACGTCTCTGACTCATTTGACATTTTCTCCACAGGACTCTATGAAGCAGAGTGGCAGTACTCAGACAGATAGTGATGTGTCGCTGAAGATTCCTGAATATACTGTCGTGGCCTTCAGTCTGATTGAACTCTACGTCAAATGCAATGGACAGTTTGGTGAGGAAGTGTATGGTTTGTCAATGTCCCAGGTATAGCTGCATGGTTAAGTACCATGGTAAAGTACACAGCTAGCGTCTATGTTCCTCAGTGTATTTAGTATAGCCACTGTATTTAGTATAGCCACTGTATTTAGTATAGCCACTGTATTTAGTACAGCCACTGTATTTAGTACGGCCACTGTATTTAGTATAGCCACTGTATTTAGTATATCCCACTGTATTTAGTATAGCCACTGTATTTAGTATGGCCACTGTATTTAGTATGGCCACTGTATTTAGTATGGCCACTGTATTTAGTATAGCCACTGTATTTAGTATAGCCACTGTATTTAGTATGGCCACTGTATTTAGTATGGCCACTGTATTTAGTATAGCCACTGTATTTAGTATAGCCACTGTATTTAGTATGGCCACTGTATTTAGTATAGCCACTGTATTTAGTACAGCCACTGTATTTAGTACAGCCACTGTATTTAGTACGGCCACTGTATTTAGTATAGCCACTGTATTTAGTACAGCCACTGTATTTAGTACAGCCACTGTATCTGCCTGTGTGTGACTGGTTATGACTGTTGTCTGCTCTTGTCCACAGAGCTGTGCCTCTTCTCCAACAATGGGGGCTTTGAAAAGGTTACGTCAAAGGATGAGATTGAAGAGGATGGAATTATGGACCTGAGAGGCGACTTTGATGCCAACAGCCCCTTAAATCTGAACGAAGGTAATAATGCCAGTGTGGGGTAATGCCTCCTGTTTAGCGGTCAACATGTAGTCTACTGAATGGAATGTCTGGTCAACATGTAATGTAGTCTACTGAATGGAACGTCTGGTCAACATGTAGTCTACTGAATGGAACGTCTGGTCAACATGTAATGTAGTCTACTGAATGGAACGTCTGGTCAACATGTAGTCTACTGAATGGAACGTTTGGTCAACATGTAATGTAGTCTACTGAATGGAATGTCTGGTCAACACGTAATGTAGTCTACTGAATGGAACGTCCGGTCAACATGTAATGTAGTCTACTGAATGGAATGTCTGGTCAACATGTAGTCTACTGAATGGAATGCCTGGTCAACATGTAATGTAGTCTACTGAATGGAACGTCTGGTCAACATGTAGTCTACTGAATGGAACGTCCGGTCAACATGTAATGTAGTCTACTGAATGGAACGTCTGGTCAACATGTAGTCTACTGAATGGAATGCCTGGTCAACATGTAGTCTACTGAATGGAACGTCTGGTCAACATGTAGTCTACTGAATGGAACGTCTGGTCAACATGTAGTCTACTGAATGGAACGTCTGGTCAACATGTAGTCTACTGAATGGAACGTCTGGTCAACATGTAGTCTACTGCATGGAACATCTGGTCAACATGTAATGTAGTCTGCTGAATGGAACGTCTGGTCAACATGCAGTCTACTGAATGGAACATCTGGTCAACATGTAGTCTACTGAATGGAACATCTGGTCAACATGTAATGTAGTCTACTGAATGGAACGTCTGGTCAACATGTAATGTAGTCTACTGAATGGAACGTCTGGTCAACATGTAATGTAGTCTACTGAATGGAACATCTGGTCAACATGTAATGTAGTCTACTGAATGGAACGTCTGGTCAACATGTAATGTAGTCTACTGAATGGAACGTCTGGTCAACATGTAATGTAGTCTGCTGAATGGAATGTCTGGTCAACATGCAGTCTACTGAATGGAACATCTGGTCAACATGTAATGTAGTCTACTGAATGGAACGTTTGGTCAACATGTAATGTAGTCTACTGAATGGAACGTCAGGTCAACATGTAGTCTACTGAATGGAAGGTCTGGTCAACATGTAATGTAGTCTACTGAATGGAACGTTTGGTCAACATGTAATGTAGTCTACTGAATGGAACGTCAGGTCAACATGTAGTCTACTGAATGGAACGTCTGGTCAACATGCAGTCTACTGAATGGAATGTCTGGTCAACATGTAATGTAGTCTACTGAATGGAACGTCTGGTCAACATGTAATGTAGTCTACTGAATGGAACGTCAAGTCAACATGTAGTCTACTGAATGGAACGTCTTGTCAACATGTAATGTAGTCTACTGAATGGAACGTCTGGTCAACATGTAATGTAGTCTGCTGAATGGAATGTCTGGTCAACATGTAATGTACTGAATGGAACGTCTGGTCAACATGTAATGTAGTCTACTGAATGGAATGTCTGGTCAACATGTAATGTAGTCTACTGAATGGAACATCTGGTCAACATGTAATGTAGTCTACTGAATGGAATGTCTGGTCAACATGTAATGTAGTCTACTGAATGGAATGTCTGGTCAACATGTAATGTAGTCTACTGAATGGAATGTCTGGTCAACATGTAATGTAGTCTACTGAAGTGAACATCTGGTCAACATGTAATGTAGTCTACTGAATGGAATGTTACATTTTTAAGTTGTTCTCTTTGATTAGTAATTACGAAGTTACCACACTTTTGGTATACAATTTTTTTTATCACACTTTGACAAAGTAACATGGTCTGTCTGTTGTTCGTGTGTTTATAGAACTGGAGAAAATGAGTCGTCATTTCCAGCTGCTGTCAGTCCTGCCAGCAGACACACGTTCCTCTCTGCTCCAGCTCCTCAAGACAACCATGGAGGACAGAGAGACAGTCAGTGTGCTGGAGAGTGTGGTGAGTGAAACGTACAGAAACAGGGAACAAACACACACACACACAATGTAGACACACACACACACACACAACTAATAGCAGGAATGAATATCTCACCCTGAATATCTGTAACATTCTCACTGTCTTTCATATTCTCTCTCTCTCTCTCATCACAGCTGGATCAGTTGTGTGAATGTGAGATTCCTGACCTGGGTGACCTGGAAGAGTCTGAGAGGGAAACAGTCCAGGCCATACTGGATCTTGTAGACCAATGTGTTGGGAAGGATGAGGACGAGATCAGATCCTCACTTCTCAGTGCCGTCCACCTCATTGTCAGTGCCATGGACGGTGAGATAGAGAGCAGTTTTCACAGGATTCTCCAGTTATTATTTGATCAGTTCCTGGGAAACTAGGTTCACTACTGTGGTTTTATGTGTGTATATTTATATCTTCAGGAATGACAGATGAAGGTCTCTCTGTGTTGGGATCCTGTTGCAGTCCTCCAGTCTTACAGGCCCTGCAGATCCTGGTGAGTTCACACCTGCTTGATTGAGCCTCTAGTCCTATATGACCTTTTAGAAAAGAGTGCATGTAAGCTTATTCCTGTGCTGCTGGTCCTCCAGGTGCAGCATGTGGCAGCAGGGAGTGGGGAGACCCTCTCTCTGAGAGATGCAGGTCTGGCTGTTCTGACTGAGGAGGAGCTGTATCAGAGGACAGAGAGTCTCTTTGCCCTCTCCAATGTGGAACTTGCAAGATCGAATGAGGACGCAGAATTCGCAGTGACTTCAGTTATCTGTCCTGGACACCTTCTTCTTGTCATGAGTATCGCTGTGAATGGCCTGGCCTCTTTAGGATAGATTGAGCTGAATAGAAACATTCCTTGTGCTACAAAGTGGATATATGAACTGCACCGCCAGGTAAGAATTTCAGAAATGTCACATTTGATAACATATTGTTGATGATTGCAAAGCGACAGGAGTAAAACATATCAAAAACAAGTAATGCACATGTGTGAAGAAAAATGTACAAAATAATATTCCCACTACTGTACATTAATTAATGACACATTCCTACTTCATATTTCCGTGTTAATGGCTTTTCATCAAAACGCAGTTGTATTTACTTCTGCCAGATGGCTTTAATGACGTTTTTGCCCATTGAAGACCATTCAAAAAGCTTACAAAATTCAAAAACTACAAGGCTATTTTCAGAGTCACTTGCAGAGCTTATAGTTGTTATAATGCTTTTTTAATGTATTGTTAGGAAGCCTATAACCCATAACG
>NW_027039864.1:0-46641 GCF_034236695.1 Oncorhynchus nerka | reverse complement strand
TGTTTTGTACAGTCTTTCTTGAGTTTTTTATCCTTACTCTTGCCAATCAGTGTTGCCAACTCCTCAGTAAGGAAAGTAGCTATTGGCTGTCCTAAAAGTCGCTAGAAGTCGCTAAATGACGTCAGCGCTCAATTTGCATAATTGGCCATGTATATATAATTGTGATGTATGCTGTAGGAGAGAGGAATAACGTCGTGGGAGAGACACATTTTTTTGTAAAAAAACACCCTGAATATGTTTAGAACTACAAATTAACTTTCTTCTGTCGATTATTTTTTTATGTCACAATTCCAACCCTCTTCCTTTATCCGGGCTTGGGACTGGCAAAAGTGACCCAAAAGAGACACTCTGGCGAAGTTACTTTGTGGGTGTTTTTTGTTTTTAAGTTTAGTTTTACACATCTACATCCCGCCCTGATTGTAAGCGGCTTCCCGCATGCGCGATTCATTTGCAGTCTGGACGCGGAGGGGTGAACGTCTCCTGCTCTGACTGCAGCTGGGAGGGACTGCTGCGCGAGGACTAGGCCGCCTGTGAGTGCTTCTGGACGGGGGTGGGGCCCGGGTGGGGCCCACGGCAGCACCCGCTGCTCGTTGAGAAGAGAAAGAACAATACGTGCTTTAAGTCAGAGTCTCCAAAAACACCAGAAAAAGGCGCTGGATTTGTCCCTAGTCGCTTTTTTGAAAATGTGTCGCTAAGGGGTCTGAATATTCGCTAAATTGGCAATATTGTTCCCAATTCACCTAAACTATATTTCTTTATTTCCAATGGGCTTCACCAGAGTATCCCATAGTGGCTGGAATACAACTGTATTAAGCCCCTTACAACCACCCCCTTGCAAAAACGACATGTTGTCTCAAACATTTCACTGGCCTCAAAACAAATAGAATATGTAAGTACTGGTCATGAGAACAATGGAGAAAACTGGCCTAACAGCCATATAACTATCTAGACGTGTCCCGTCTGCCTTTATGGGCAAAAACGCAACCCCCACTAAACATTAAGTTTACCAGTAAAGGTAAACGAGAAAATATATACACATCAGAACATCTCTAGTTGGTATCCTGATAAGAGCTTGGCAGCCCTAAAGTGTTATAGGTTAGAATTTCTCTCGGCCTCTGCAGGCTGAACGGCGGGGCAAGGTCATGGGTGACCCCAATGAATCAGTGTCCACTTCGTCATGAGATGATTGAGTCTGCGTAGAGGTGGATCAAAGAATCCCCAGCAGCAAGAGTGGCGACATTGATGTATACAGAGAAGAGAGTCGGCCCGAGAATTGAACCCTGTGGCACCCCCATTGAGACAACAGGCCCTCCGATTTTACACCCTGACACACATTATCAGAGAAGTAGTTGGTGAACCAGGCGAGGCAATTATTTGAGAAACCAAGGCTGTTGAGTCTGCCAATAAGAATGTTGTGATTGACAGTCGAAAGCCTTAGCCAGGTCGATGAATGCGGCTGCACAGTAATGTCTCTTTTCGATGGCGGTTATGATATTGTTTAGGACCTTGAGCGTGGCTGAGGTGCACCCATAACTAGCTCTGAAACCAGATTGCATAGCGGAGAAGGTACGGTGGGATTCGAAATGGTCGGTAATCTGTTTGTTAACATGGCTTTCAAGACCTTAGAAAGGCAGGGTAGGATAGATATAGGTCTGTAGCAGTTTGGGTCTAGTGTCTCCCCTTTGAAGAGGGGGATGACCACTGCAGCTTTCAATCTATGGTAATCTCGGACGATACGAAAGAGAGGTTGAACAGGCTAATAATAGGGGTTGCAACAATTTCGGCCGATCATTTTAGAAAGAGAGGGTAGGGAAGGATGAGGACGAGATCAGATCCTCACTTCTCAGTGCCGTCCACCTCATTGTCAGTGCCATGGATGGTGAGATAGAGAGCAGTTTTCACAGGATTCTCCAGTTATTATTTGATCAGTTCCTGGGAAACTAGGTTCACTACTGTGGTTTTATGTGTGTATATTTATATCTTCAGGAATGACAGATGAAGGTCTCTCTGTGTTGGGATCCTGTTGCAGTCCTCCAGTCTTACAGGCCCTGCAGATCCTGGTGAGTTCACACCTGCTTGATTGAGCCTCCAGTCCTGTATGACCTGGAGTTCATTTTCCTAGGTTTTTGTTTATGTAAATGTATTTGGGTTTCTGTAAATGTATTTGGGTTTCTGTAAATGTATTTGGGTTTCTGTAAATGTATTTGGGTTTATCTGTGGCAAATGACATCAAGCCTTCTTATGCGGACACTACTAATGAATCTCTATGGCAGCACCCAAGTGGGCTACAGCTGACTGAGTCCCCAGGCTAGCCTCTCCATAACAGATCACTGAGGGAGGCTGAAACAGCTGCATTAGGGAGCTGCCTTTCCTCAAATAAAATTGACCAAAATAACAATACAACAGGGAACGAGCATGTACTGTGTGCTTTATTAGCTCAAGCAATTACAAATCAAATGTGTTTGAATGAAATCCAGAATTACATGCAGAACAGCGCCATCTCCCGGATAGTGGTGGGGCTGCCCTGAATGATGTATTGCATCAAAGTATAGGTCACATCAATTACACGTTTATAAGTCATTTAGGAGTTTCTTAAATGGAGGCCACCGATCTCAAATCTAAGGTCATTTAACCTTTAAAAGTAATTGACTTAATCATTTACTAAAGAGATTTGATGAATCATTTTGCTCAGTGTAATTTCCTTAATTTAAATTGAGTAACACCAATTACACGTTTTATTTAAACACACCAAATGATCACTGGAATCATAACATTGATGACATACTAAAAGGGTCTGATTAGCTAATAATTTTATTTAATATTGACCCCTCTCCTGATAACAGTTTGCCACTGGAAAGAATGCTTAAGGTCCTTGTATATCTTTGTAATCAGTGATCTACAAGGCTGTAACACTAATGATATGAAATACATTTGTTTATTTTATAGCATTCAAAATAATATATCTCTAAATCTCCAAAATAACTCTACTCATCAATACTGGGACAAGCCTATTTGCTTCTAAGTATTTTAAACAATGCATACAAATCAAGTTTTGCAGTATGAAGGACTTTCATTATGTTTTCACATTGATAAACAGTTCAGTATCAATTAAAACATGTATAATGTCTAACTATTTGTCATTTAAAGTGTTTTTCATTGTTGCAAATTCTAGGGATGCAGATGCCACATTAATTCCTGTGCTGCTGGTCCAGGACAAATATAACAGGACAAATATAAACACCCCCACGTTATTACAATACTTCGTTCTCCATTTTGAAATTGTCATTGCATCTTACAGACATGACATTGCAGTATCTGATCATATTCCTGTGCTGCTTGTCCTCCAGGTGCAGCATGTGGCAGCAGGGAGTGGGGAGACCCTCTCTCTGAGAGATGCAGGTCTGGCTGTTCTGACTGAGGAGGAGCTGTATCAGAGGACAGAGAGTCTCTTTGGTCACTCTGAAGTTACACTGAAGAGAGAGGGGGACACACTGAGGACAGAGATGAAGGACCATCCTGGATACCTTCCTCTAGTCATGAGTATCACTGTGAAAGGCCTGGCCTCTTTAGTGTAAGGAGGGAGGGAGAGGGAGAGAGAGAGAGACCATGCAACTTGTAAATCCTATTTGAACTGATACACTCAGTATTCCATTCCATGTCTTACTCTTGCACTAGTTGAGCCACATAACTAGTGATCAACAGTGAATGTACCCTTCTAATGTTTTCAGTAAAGTTCAACAAACGATATCAGACGTCCCGACCTCCATTCTTCTAGTCATTAGATAATACAACATAAAGTGGGACATTACAGAGGGGGGAGGGGTAGTTTATTAGGATCCCCATTAGATAATACAACATGAAGTGGGACATTACAGAGGGGGGAGGGAGGGAGGGGGTTAGTTTATTAGGATCCCCATTAGATAATACAACATGAAGTGGGACATTACAGAGGGGGAGGGGGAGGGAGGGAGGGAGGGGGAGGGAGGGAGGGGGTTAGTTTATTAGGATCCCCATTAGATAATACAACATGAAGTGGGACATTACAGAGGGGGAGGGGGAGGGGGGGGGGGAGGAAGGGAGGGGGTTAGTTTATTAGGATCCCCATTAGATAATACAACATAAAGTGGGACATTACAGAGGGGGAGGGAGGGGGGGGGGGGGGGGTAGTTTATTAGGATCCCCATTAGATAATACAACATAAAGTGGGACATTAAAGGGGGGTTAGTTTATTAGGATCCCCATTAGATAATACAACATAAAGTGGGACATTAAAGGGGGGTTAGTTTATTAGGATCCCCATTAGATAATACAACATAAAGTGGGACATTAAAGGGGGGTTAGTTTATTAGGATCCCCATTAGATAATACAACATAAAGTGGGACATTAAAGGGGGTTAGTTTATTAGGATCCCCATTAGATAATACAACATAAAGTGGGACATTAAAGGGGGGTTAGTTTATTAGGATCCCCATTAGATAATACAACATAAAGTGGGACATTAAAGGGGGGTTAGTTTATTAGGATCCCCATTAGATAATACAACATAAAGTGGGACATTAAAGGGGGGTTAGTTTATTAGGATCCCCATTAGATAATACAACATAAAGTGGGACATTACAGGGGGGTTAGTTTATTAGGATCCCCATTAGATAATACAACATAAAGTGGGACATTACAGGGGGTTAGTTTATTAGGATCCCCATTAGATAATACAACATAAAGTGGGACATTAAAGGGGGTTAGTTTATTAGGATCCCATTAGATAATACAACATAAAGTGGGACATTAAAGGGGGGGGGTTAGTTTATTAGGATCCCCATTAGATAATACAACATAAAGTGGGACATTAAAGGGGGGGGGGTTAGTTTATTAGGATCCCCATTAGATAATACAACATAAAGTGGGACATTAAAGGGGGTTAGTTTATTAGGATCCCCATTAGATAATACAACATAAAGTGGGACATTACAGGGGGGTTAGTTTATTAGGATCCCCATTAGATAATACAACATAAAGTGGGACATTAAAGGGGGGTTAGTTTATTAGGATCCCCATTAGATAATACAACATAAAGTGGGACATTAAAGGGGGGTTAGTTTATTAGGATCCCCATTAGATAATACAACATAAAGTGGGACATTAAAGGGGGTTAGTTTATTAGGATCCCCATTAGATAATACAACATAAAGTGGGACATTAAAGGGGGGTTAGTTTATTAGGATCCCCATTAGATAATACAACATAAAGTGGGACATTAAAGGGGGTTAGTTTATTAGGATCCCCATTAGATAATACAACATAAAGTGGGACATTAAAGGGGGGTTAGTTTATTAGGATCCCCATTAGATAATACAACATAAAGTGGGACATTAAAGGGGGGTTAGTTTATTAGGATCCCCATTAGATAATACAACATAAAGTGGGACATTAAAGGGGGGGTTAGTTTATTAGGATCCCCATTAGATAATACAACATAAAGTGGGACATTAAAGGGGGTTAGTTTATTAGGATCCCCATTAGATAATACAACATAAAGTGGGACATTAAAGGGGGGTTAGTTTATTAGGATCCCCATTAGATAATACAACATAAAGTGGGACATTAAAGGGGGGTTAGTTTATTAGGATCCCCATTAGATAATACAACATAAAGTGGGACATTAAAGGGGAGGGGTTAGTTTATTAGGATCCCCATTAGATAATACAACATAAAGTGGGACATTAAAGGGGGGTAGTTTATTAGGATCCCCATTAGATAATACAACATAAAGTGGGACATTAAAGGGGAGGGGTTAGTTTATTAGGATCCCCATTAGATAATACAACATAAAGTGGGACATTAAAGGGGAGGGGGGTTAGTTTATTAGGATCCCCATTAGATAATACAACATAAAGTGGGACATTAAAGGGGAGGGGGGTTAGTTTATTAGGATCCCCATTAGATAATACAACATAAAGTGGGACATTAAAGGGAGGGGGTTAGTTTATTAGGATCCCCATTAGATAATACAACATAAAGTGGGACATTAAAGGGGAGGGGGTAGTTTATTAGGATCCCCATTAGATAATACAACATAAAGTGGGACATTAAAGGGAGGGGGTTAGTTTATTAGGATCCCCATTAGATAATACAACATAAAGTGGGACATTAAAGGGGAGGGGGTTAGTTTATTAGGATCCCATTAGATAATACAACATAAAGTGGGACATTAAAGGGGAGGGGGTTAGTTTATTAGGATCCCCATTAGATAATACAACATAAAGTGGGACATTAAAGGGGAAGGGGGTTAGTTTATTAGGATCCCCATTAGATAATACAACATAAAGTGGGACATTACAGAGAAGAAAGATAACATCCCCAATGCTGAATATGTGGAGTCAGAATGATGGTCCATTCCTGTGATATCTGTGAGATTCAGTGATTGAAGAACAAAGACATTTTGTCATCAGAAACCCTATGCGGTGTGTGTGAGAGGGTATGAGTGGGTGTATGTGTCTATACATATGAATGGGGAAGTGAAGGAGGGTGACTATGAATATGTGTAGGAGGGTGGGAGAGAATGGGTGTGTGGAGGACTACGCTATATGTTGTGTGTGAATGAAGGAGAATGAATGAGGAAGTAGAGGGGAGGTGGTGATAAACTGGGTCTGGTGGGTAAGAGGGTAAGGATGGAAGGGTGGGACAAGCTTGGCTTGGGGAGGCAAGGGGGAGTAATGATGGCAGATGGGGTTAAGCGTGGCTTTGGTGGGGTTAAGGGGGGAGAACAGGGAGGGGGTGGAGAGGGATGGATATTGTTAGAGAGAGAGAAGGAACAACTTAATTATACTACGATGTCATTGTATTTCTTTATGACTTGTAAAACCGTTACAACATGAATAAGAGTTCAGGACAGATCAGGAAAGGATGTTGAATCATTATTATTCCTTGTTTGTCATTACAACTAAGATGTAATGGTGGTTATTGGTGAGAATGGAGAGGGGTTATATCCAGGGGATTGGGATGCGGTGACTGGGAGGGCATTAGACACTTCTCTGAGGTGAGGGCTATATCCAGGGATTGGGATGGGGTGACTGGGAGGGCATCAGGCACTTCTCTGAGGTGAGAGGGGCTATATCCAGGGGATTGGGATGGGGTGACTGGGAGGGCATCAGGAACTTCTCTGAGGTGAGAGGGGCTATATCCAGGGGATTGGGATGGGGTGACTGGGAGGGCATCAGGCACTTCTCTGAGGTGAGAGGGGTTATATCCAGGGGATTGGGATGGGGTGACTGGGAGGGCATTAGACACTTCTCTGAGGTGAGGGGCTATATCCAGGGGATTGGGATGGGGTGACTGGGAGGGCATTAGACACTTCTCTGAGGTGAGGGGCTATATCCAGGGGATTGGGATGGGGTGACTGGGAGGGCATTAGACACTTATCTGAGGTGTGTGTGGGGCCTCCACTCATCCCATTTCAGTCTCTCAGAGGACCCACTCACCCCAAGCAGTCCCACACCAGCCACTATACTTTCATTTACATTTATAAGGTAATACAAGCTGATAACAATACTTAAGTGGAAGACTTTCTTTAAATGTATGTACAGTGTATCAACAGTTTTTTGTTGTTGGTACATTCGTAGAGGCATAAAAAGGCATAGTGCTTCAAGTACAAAGAGATACTTTGGTTTGTTATGTATTATTTTATTTCTTTGCCCACATGCTCTATATACAGTAGATGTATGTATAGATGCTCTTCAGTGCATTCTGAAAGTATTCAGACCCCTTGACTTTTTCTTCATTTTGTTACGTTAGCCTTATTCTAAAATGGATTAAATAAAAACATGTCCTCATCATTCTAAACACAATATGCCATAATCAGAAAGAAAAACAGGTTTTATTTGAGCAAATCTATAAAAAATGAAAAACAGAAATATCTTATTTACATGAGTATTCAGAACCTTTGCTATGAGACTCAAAATTGAGCTCAGGTGTATCCTGTTTCCATTGATCATCTTTCAGATGTTTCTTCAACTTGATTGGAGTCCACCTGTGTTAAATTAAATTGATTGGACATGATTTGGAAAGGCACACACCTGTCTATATAAGGTCCCACAGTTCAACAGTGAATTTCAGAGCAAAAACCAAGCCATGAGGTCAAAGGAATTGTCTGTAGAGCTTCGAGACAGGATTGTGTAGAGGCATAGATCTGGGGAAGGGTACCAAAACATTTCTGCAGCATTGAAGGTCTCCAAGAACACATGCATTTGAGCATTCCTGCATCTGCAGAAACCCCTCTTTATACTTCTGTTGGTCCATATTTAAACCAGGACAGGCAGGAGATGGGGGCGCTCCAGCACAGTAGGTACCATGACTTTGGATGTCAACCACTGCTAAACCCCACAGATGAAGGAACCAATGGGATGCTTGAGGGGGGGAGTGCCCACATGGGATGCCCACATGCAGGAACGCCCCAAATTGTGGGCAACAATCACACGCTATTGGAGAGACGAGCCATGTGCAACATGCAATCCCCGTTACAAGCCTGCTAGAGTTTGCGGCAGGGGGACGACCAATATCCATGGATGAAGCCTGAGCTGGAATGTGAAGCTAAGAAGACCCTGAGTAGAACTAGCTTGCTTCGTAGGATACCCCAACTGGTGTCCAACCTGCAGCAGCCTATCATTTTAACTGAGGGGCAGCTCTGTGTTGACCTGGGGTTCAGGGTCGGTATGTCTCCAGTCAGAACATCACGGAGGGTAAAGTCAGTGGGCAGGTATTTGGGTGAGGCTGCTGGGTTTGTTTGTTGGCCATATTTATGTTTCATCACCATATGAAAAATGATTATGCGCTTGGACTGGCAGACCAAGAGGACAAGACGGAGATGGCCCTGAACTCGGTAAGTGGCTGTCTCCTGGACACATGCGCATCCAACATCATCCTCAAAAGCTAATTTCTCAAGTAAATGCACACATTCATTCAGGTTACAGACCGTGTAACTAGACCTAGGACCCCTAGACATAATGAGTCAGGTTACAGACCATGTAACTAGACCTTGGACCCCTAGACGTAACGAGTCAGGTTACAGACCATGTAACTAGACCTTGGACCCCTAGACGTAACGAGTCAGATTACCGATCATGTATCTAGGCCTAGGACCCCTAGACGTAACGAGTCAGGTTACAGACCATGTAACTAGACCTAGGACCCCTAGACATAATGAGTCAGGTTACAGACCATGTAACGACCTAGGACCCCTAGACATAATGAGTCAGGTTACAGACCATGTAACTAGACCTAGGACCCCTAGACATAACGAGTCTGGTTACAGACCATGTAGCTAGGACCCCTAGACATAATGAGTCTGGTTACAGACCATGTAACTAGACCTAGGACCCCTAGACATAATGAGTCAGGTTACAGACCATGTAACTAGACCTAGGACCCCTAGACGTAACGAGTCTGGTTACAGACCATGTAACTAGACCTAGGACCCCTAGACATAATGAGTCAGGTTACAGACCATATAACTAGACCTAGGACCCCTAGACATAATGAGTCAGGTTACAGACCATGTAACTAGACCTTGGACCCCTAGACGTAACGAGTCAGGTTACAGACCATGTAACTAGACCTTGGAACCCTAGACGTAACGAGTCAGATTACCGATCATGTATCTAGGCCTAGGACCCCTAGATGTAACGAGTCAGGTTACAGACCATGTAACTGTTATGAGAATTTTACAATGTTCATAAACTGAACTTCACTTAAACTACTCTGTCTGTTACTAAGAATTTGTAAGGTTCTTATTGAAATGAAACAGACAGAAACCAGTCTACAATAGTCAGCATGTTTATTTACGAGAGCTCTGCTGTGCATATACAAAGATGTTCCCTTTATAACTTTCTCTTAACCTACACACATACATACACACCAACATCAGGATTTTCTCATGAAGTCTCACCACAGTTTATTACCACTCAGCTGACAGTTCCAGTCTCCCCCAGATACGGGAAACCTGGAGGGGCTCTCCCTGTCCTATCTTATCTCCCCAGAGTTACAGCCGGGTCGGTTCAAACATAGGTTAATGCCCCTCTTCGTTCTCTTTCTACACACACATATATTCCTTTCTTCCTAGGTCTATGCTACATAACCTCTTTCTAATGAATAAACATTAGTTATCATTATAGAAAAACAGGGAAGAATTATGTTAGTTATAGTTCTATGTTAAATGTATACATCATTTAGTCATTATTCATAAAATTCATATCAGTAACTCGGCCTAGGACCCCTAGACATAACGAGTCAGGTTACAGACCATGTAACTAGACCTAGGACCCCTAGACATAATGAGTCAGGTTACAGACCATGTAACTAGACCTAGGACCCCTAGACATAATGAGTCTGGTTACAGACCATGTAACTAGGCCTAGGACCCCTAGACATAACGAGTCAGGTTACAGACCATGTAATTAGACCTAGGACCCCTAGACGTAATGAGTCAGGTTACAGACCATATAACTAGACCTAGGACCCCTAGACATAATGAGTCAGGTTACAGACCATGTAACTAGACCTTGGACCCCTAGACGTAACGAGTCAGGTTACAGACCATGTAACTAGACCTTGGACCCCTAGACGTAACGAGTCAGATTACCGATGATGTATCTAGGCCTAGGACCCCTAGACGTAACGAGTCAGGTTACAGACCATATAACTAGACCTAGGACCCCTAGACGTAACGAGTCTGGTTACAGACCATGTAACTAGACCTAGGACCCCTAGACATAACGAGTCAGGATACAGACCATGTAACTAGACCTAGGACCCCTAGACGTAATGAGTCTGGTTACAGACCATGTAACTAGACCTAGGACCCCTAGACGTAACGAGTCTGGTTACAGACCATGTAACTAGACCTTGGACCCCTAGACATAACGAGTCAGGTTACAGACCATGTAACTAGACCTAGGACCCCTAGACATAATGAGTCTGGTTACAGACCATGTAACTAGGCCTAGGACCCCTAGACATAACGAGTCAGGTTACAGACCATGTAATTAGACCTAGGACCCCTAGACGTAATGAGTCAGGTTACAGACCATGTAACTAGACCTAGGACCCCTAGACGTAACGAGTCAGGTTACAGACCATATAACTAGACCTTGGACCCCTAGACGTAACGAGTCTGGTTACAGACCATGTAACTAGACCTAGGACCCCTAGACGTAACGAGTCTGGTTACAGACCATGTAACTAGACCTAGGACCCCTAGACGTAACGAGTCAGGTTACAGACCATGTAACTAGACCTAGGACCCCTAGACGTAACGAGTCTGGTTACAGACCATGTAACTAGACCTAGGACCCCTAGACATAATGAGTCAGGTTACAGACCATATAACTAGACCTAGGACCCCTAGACGTAACGAGTCTGGTTACAGACCATGTAACTAGACCTAGGACCCCTAGACATAATGAGTCAGGTTACAGACCATGTAACTAGACCTAGGACCCCTAGACGTAATGAGTCTGGTTACAGACCATGTAACTAGACCTAGGACCCCTAGACGTAACGAGTCTGGTTACAGACCATGTAGCTAGGCCTAGGACCCCTAGACATAATGAGTCTGGTTACAGACCATGTAACTAGACCTAGGACCCCTAGACGTAATGAGTCAGGTTACAGACCATGTAACTAGACCTAGGACCCCTAGACATAACGAGTCTGGTTACAGACCATGTAACTAGACCTTGGACCCCTAGACGTAATGAGTCCTGATGTATCTAGGCCTAGGACCCCTAGACGTCGAGTCAGGTTACAGACCATGTAACTAGACCTAGGACCCCTAGACATAATGAGTCAGGATACAGACCATGTAACTAGACCTAGGACCCCTAGACATAACGAGTCAGGTTACAGACCATGTAACTAGACCTAGGACCCCTAGACATAACGAGTCTGGTTACAGACCATGTAACTAGACCTAGGACCCCTAGACATAATGAGTCAGGTTACAGACCATGTAACCAGACCTAGGACCCCTAGACATAATTGAGTCAGGTTACAGACCATATAACTAGACCTAGGACCCCTAGACATAATGAGTCTGGTTACAGACCATGTAACTAGACCTAGGACCCCTAGACATAACGAGTCAGGTTACAGACCATGTAACTAGACCTAGGACCCCTAGACATAATGAGTCAGGTTACAGACCATGTAACTAGACCTAGGACCCCTAGACGTAACGAGTCAGGTTACAGACCATATAACTAGACCTAGGACCCCTAGACATAATGAGTCTGGTTACAGACCATGTAACTAGACCTAGGACCCCTAGACGTAACGAGTCTGGTTACAGACCATGTAACTAGACCTAGGACCCCTAGACCGAGTCAGGTTACAGACCATGTAACTAGACCTAGGACCCCTAGACGTAACGAGTCTGGTTACAGACCATGTAACTAGACCTAGGACCCCTAGACATAATGAGTCAGGTTACAGACCATATAACTAGACCTAGGACCCCTAGACGTAACGAGTCTGGTTACAGACCATGTAACTAGACCTAGGACCCTAGACATAATGAGTCAGGTTACAGACCATGTAACTAGACCTAGGACCCCTAGACGTAATGAGTCTGGTTACAGACCATGTAACTAGGCCTAGGACCCCTAGACATAATGAGTCTGGTTACAGACCATGTAACTAGACCTAGGACCCCTAGACATAATGAGTCTGGTTACAGACCATGTAACTAGACCTAGGACCCCTAGACGTAATGAGTCAGGTTACAGACCATGTAACTAGACCTAGGACCCCTAGACATAACGAGTCTGGTTACAGACCATGTAACTAGACCTAGGACCCCTAGACATAATGAGTCAGGTTACAGACCATGTAACTAGACCTAGGACCCCTAGACATAATGAGTCAGGTTACAGACCATGTAACTAGACCTAGGACCCCTAGACATAACGAGTCTGGTTACAGACCATGTAACTAGACCTAGGACCCCTAGACATAATGAGTCAGGTTACAGACCATGTAACTAGACCTAGGACCCCTAGACATAATGAGTCAGGTTACAGACCATGTAACCAGACCTAGGACCCCTAGACATAATTGAGTCTGGTTACAGACCATGTAACTAGACCTAGGACCCCTAGACATAATGAGTCTGGTTACAGACCATGTAACTAGACCTAAGGACCCCTAGACGTAATGAGTCAGGTTACAGACCATGTAACTAGACCTAGGACCCCTAGACATAATGAGTCAGGTTACAGACCATGTAACTAGACCTAGGACCCCTAGACGTAACGAGTCTGGTTACAGACCATGTAACTAGACCTAGGACCCCTAGACATAATGAGTCAGGTTACAGACCATGTAATTAGACCTAGGACCCCTAGACGTAACGAGTCAGGTTACAGACCATGTAACTAGACCTAGGACCCCTAGACGTAACGAGTCAGGTTACAGACCATGTAACTAGACCTAGGACCCCTAGACGTAACGAGTCTGGGTACAGACCATGTAACTAGACCTAGGACCCCTAGACATAATGAGTCAGGTTACAGACCATGAAACTAGACCTAGGACCCCTAGACGTAATGAGTCAGGTTACAGACCATGTAACTAGGCCTAGGACCACTAGACATAATGAGTCTGGTTACAGACCATGTAACTAGACCTAGGACCCCTAGACGTAATGAGTCAGGTTACAGACCCCTCTGGGACCCTAGACGTAACGAGTCTGGTTACAGACCATGTAACTAGACCTAGGACCCCTAGACATAATGAGTCAGGTTACAGACCATATAACTAGACCTAGGACCCCTAGAGTCGTACAGACCATGAGTCAGGTTACAGACCATGTAACTAGGCCTAGGACCACTAGACATAATGAGTCTGGTTACAGACCATGTAACTAGACCTAGGACCCCTAGACGTAATGAGTCAGGTTACAGACCATGTAACTAGGCCTAGGACCCCTAGACGTAACGAGTCTGGTTACAGACCATGTAACTAGACCTAGGACCCCTAGACATAATGAGTCAGGTTACAGACCATATAACTAGACCTAGGACCCCTAGACGTAACGAGTCTGGTTACAGACCATGTAACTAGACCTAGGACCCCTAGACATAACGAGTCAGGTTACAGACCATGTAACTAGACCTAGGGAGTCAGGATACAGACCATGTAACTAGACCTAGGACCCCTAGACGTAACGAGTCAGGTTACAGACCATATAACTAGACCTAGGACCCCTAGACGTAACGAGTCTGGTTACAGACCATGTAACTAGACCTAGGACCCCTAGACATAACGAGTCAGGATACAGACCATGTAACTAGACCTAGGACCCCTAGACGTAATGAGTCTGGTTACAGACCATGTAACTAGACCTTGGACCCCTAGACATAACGAGTCAGGTTACAGACCATGTAACTAGACCTAGGACCCCTAGACATAATGAGTCTGGTTACAGACCATGTAACTAGGCCTAGGACCCCTAGACATAACGAGTCAGGTTACAGACCATGTAATTAGACCTAGGACCCCTAGACGTAATGAGTCAGGTTACAGACCATGTAACTAGACCTAGGACCCCTAGACGTAACGAGTCAGGTTACAGACCATATAACTAGACCTTGGACCCCTAGACGTAACGAGTCTGGTTACAGACCATGTAACTAGACCTAGGACCCCTAGACGTAACGAGTCTGGTTACAGACCATGTAACTAGACCTAGGACCCCTAGACGTAACGAGTCAGGTTACAGACCATGTAACTAGACCTAGGACCCCTAGACGTAACGAGTCTGGTTACAGACCATGTAACTAGACCTAGGACCCCTAGACATAATGAGTCAGGTTACAGACCATATAACTAGACCTAGGACCCCTAGACGTAACGAGTCTGGTTACAGACCATGTAACTAGACCTAGGACCCCTAGACATAATGAGTCAGGTTACAGACCATGTAACTGGGCCTAGGACCCCTAGACATAATGAGCCTGGTTACAGACCATGTAACTAGACCTAGGACCCCTAGACGGAATGAGTCTGGTTACAGACCATGTAACTAGACCTAGGACCCCTAGACGTAACGAGTCTGGTTACAGACCATGTAACTAGACCTTGGACCCCTAGACATAACGAGTCAGGTTACAGACCATGTAACTAGACCTAGGACCCCTAGACATAATGAGTCAGGTTACAGACCATGTAACTAGACCTAGGACCCCTAGACATAATGAGTCTGGTTACAGACCATGTAGCTAGGCCTAGGACCCCTAGACATAATGAGTCTGGTTACAGACCATGTAACTAGACCTAGGACCCCTAGACATAATGAGTCAGGTTACAGACCATGTAACTAGACCTAGGACCCCTAGACGTAACGAGTCTGGTTACAGACCATGTAACTAGACCTAGGACACCTAGACATAATGAGTCAGGTTACAGACCATGTAATTAGACCTAGGACCCCTAGACGTAACGAGTCTGGTTACAGACCATGTAACTAGACCTAGGACACCTAGACATAATGAGTCAGGTTACAGACCATGTAATTAGACCTAGGACCCCTAGACGTAACGAGTCAGGTTACAGACCATGTAACTAGACCTAGGACCCCTAGACGTAACGAGTCAGGTTACAGACCATGTAACTAGACCTAGGACCCCTAGACGTAACGAGTCTGGGTACAGACCATGTAACTAGACCTAGGACCCCTAGACATAATGAGTCAGGTTACAGACCATGTAACTAGACCTAGGACCCCTAGACGTAATGAGTCAGGTTACAGACCATGTAACTAGGCCTAGGACCCCTAGACATAATGAGTCTGGTTACAGATCATGTAACTAGACCTAGGACCCCTAGACGTAATGAGTCAGGTTACAGACCATGTAACTAGACCTAGGACCCCTAGACGTAACGAGTCAGGATACAGACCATGTAACTAGACCTAGGACCCCTAGACGTAATGAGTCTGGTTACAGACCATATAACTAGACCTAGGACACCTAGACATAATGAGTCAGGATACAGACCATGTAACTAGACCTAGGACCCCTAGACATAATGAGTCAGGTTACAGACCATGTAACTAGACCTAGGACCCCTAGACATAATGAGTCAGGTTACAGACCATGTAACTAGACCTAGGACCCCTAGGCATAACGAGTCAGGTTACAGACCATGTAACTAGACCTAGGACCCCTAGACATAACGAGTCTGGTTACAGACCATGTAACTAGACCTTGGACCCCTAGGCATAACGAGTCAGGTTACAGACCATGTAACTAGACCTAGGACCCCTAGACATAACGAGTCTGGTTACAGACCATGTAACTAGACCTAGGACCCCTAGACATAATGAGTCTGGTTACAGACCATGTAACTAGACCTAGGACCCCTAGACATAATGAGTCAGGTTACAGACCATGTAACTAGACCTAGGACCCCTAGACATAACGAGTCTGGTTACAGACCATGTAGCTAGGACCCCTAGACATAATGAGTCTGGTTACAGACCATGTAACTAGACCTAGGACCCCTAGACATAATGACTCAGGTTACAGACCATGTAATTAGACCTAGGACCCCTAGACGTAACGAGTCTGGTTACAGACCATGTAACTAGACCTTGGACCCCTAGACATAACGAGTCAGGTTACAGACCATGTAACTAGACCTAGGACCCCTAGACATAATGAGTCAGGTTACAGACCATGTAACTAGACCTAGGACCCCTAGACATAATGAGTCTGGTTACAGACCATGTAGCTAGGCCTAGGACCCCTAGACATAATGAGTCTGGTTACAGACCATGTAACTAGACCTAGGACCCCTAGACATAATGAGTCAGGTTACAGACCATGTAACTAGACCTAGGACCCCTAGACGTAACGAGTCTGGTTACAGACCATGTAACTAGACCTAGGACACCTAGACATAATGAGTCAGGTTACAGACCATGTAATTAGACCTAGGACCCCTAGACGTAACGAGTCTGGTTACAGACCATGTAACTAGACCTAGGACACCTAGACATAATGAGTCAGGTTACAGACCATGTAATTAGACCTAGGACCCCTAGACGTAACGAGTCAGGTTACAGACCATGTAACTAGACCTAGGACCCCTAGACGTAACGAGTCAGGTTACAGACCATGTAACTAGACCTAGGACCCCTAGACGTAACGAGTCAGGTTACAGACCATGTAACTAGGCCTAGGACCCCTAGACATAATGAGTCTGGTTACAGATCATGTAACTAGACCTAGGACCCCTGGACGTAATGAGTCAGGTTACAGACCATGTAACTAGACCTAGGACCCCTAGACGTAACGAGTCAGGATACAGACCATGTAACTAGACCTAGGACCCCTAGACGTAATGAGTCTGGTTACAGACCATATAACTAGACCTAGGACACCTAGACATAATGAGTCAGGATACAGACCATGTAACTAGACCTAGGACCCCTAGACATAATGAGTCAGGTTACAGACCATGTAACTAGACCTAGGACCCCTAGACATAATGAGTCAGGTTACAGACCATGTAACTAGACCTAGGACCCCTAGACATAATGAGTCAGGTTACAGACCATGTAACTAGACCTAGGACCCCTAGACATAACGAGTCAGGTTACAGACCATGTAATTAGACCTAGGACCCCTAGACGTAACGAGTCTGGTTACAGACCATGTAACTAGACCTAGGACACCTAGACATAATGAGTCAGGTTACAGACCATGTAATTAGACCTAGGACCCCTAGACGTAACGAGTCAGGTTACAGACCATGTAACTAGACCTAGGACCCCTAGACGTAACGAGTCAGGTTACAGACCATGTAACTAGACCTAGGACCCCTAGACGTAACGAGTCAGGTTACAGACCATGTAACTAGGCCTAGGACCCCTAGACATAATGAGTCTGGTTACAGATCATGTAACTAGACCTAGGACCCCTGGACGTAATGAGTCAGGTTACAGACCATGTAACTAGACCTAGGACCCCTAGACGTAACGAGTCAGGATACAGACCATGTAACTAGACCTAGGACCCCTAGACGTAATGAGTCTGGTTACAGACCATATAACTAGACCTAGGACACCTAGACATAATGAGTCAGGATACAGACCATGTAACTAGACCTAGGACCCCTAGACATAATGAGTCAGGTTACAGACCATGTAACTAGACCTAGGACCCCTAGACATAATGAGTCAGGTTACAGACCATGTAACTAGACCTAGGACCCCTAGACATAACGAGTCTGGTTACAGACCATGTAACTAGACCTTGGACCCCTAGGCATAACGAGTCAGGTTACAGACCATGTAACTAGACCTAGGACCCCTAGACATAACGAGTCTGGTTACAGACCATGTAACTAGACCTAGGACCCCTAGACATAATGAGTCTGGTTACAGACCATGTAACTAGACCTAGGACCCCTAGACATAATGAGTCAGGTTACAGACCATGTAACTAGACCTAGGACCCCTAGACATAACGAGTCTGGTTACAGACCATGTAGCTAGGACCCCTAGACATAATGAGTCTGGTTACAGACCATGTAACTAGACCTAGGACCCCTAGACATAATGACTCAGGTTACAGACCATGTAATTAGACCTAGGACCCCTAGACGTAACGAGTCTGGTTACAGACCATGTAACTAGACCTAGGACCCCTAGACATAATGAGTCAGGTTACAGACCATATAACTAGACCTAGGACCCCTAGACATAATGAGTCAGGTTACAGACCATGTAACTAGACCTAGGACCCCTAGACGTAACGAGTCAGGATACAGACCATGTAACTAGACCTAGGACCCCTAGACGTAATGAGTCTGGTTACAGACCATATAACTAGACCTAGGACACCTAGACATAATGAGTCAGGATACAGACCATGTAACTAGACCTAGGACCCCTAGACATAATGAGTCAGGTTACAGACCATGTAACTAGACCTAGGACCCCTAGACATAATGAGTCAGGTTACAGACCATGTAACTAGACCTAGGACCCCTAGGCATAACGAGTCAGGTTACAGACCATGTAACTAGACCTAGGACCCCTAGACATAACGAGTCTGGTTACAGACCATGTAACTAGACCTAGGACCCCTAGGCATAACGAGTCAGGTTACAGACCTTGTAACTAGACCTAGGACCCCTAGACATAACGAGTCTGGTTACAGACCATGTAACTAGACCTAGGACCCCTAGACATAATGAGTCTGGTTACAGACCATGTAACTAGACCTAGGACCCCTAGACATAATGAGTCAGGTTACAGACCATGTAACTAGACCTAGGACCCCTAGACATAACGAGTCTGGTTACAGACCATGTAGCTAGGACCCCTAGACATAATGAGTCTGGTTACAGACCATGTAACTAGACCTAGGACCCCTAGACATAATGACTCAGGTTACAGACCATGTAATTAGACCTAGACCTCTGGACCCCTAGACCTTGGACCCCTAGACATAACGAGTCAGGTTACAGACCATGTAACTAGACCTAGGACCCCTAGACATAATGAGTCAGGTTACAGACCATGTAACTAGACCTAGGACCCCTAGACATAATGAGTCTGGTTACAGACCATGTAGCTAGGCCTAGGACCCCTAGACATAATGAGTCTGGTTACAGACCATGTAACTAGACCTAGGACCCCTAGACATAATGAGTCAGGTTACAGACCATGTAACTAGACCTAGGACCCCTAGACGTAACGAGTCTGGTTACAGACCATGTAACTAGACCTAGGACACCTAGACATAATGAGTCAGGTTACAGACCATGTAATTAGACCTAGGACCCCTAGACGTAACGAGTCTGGTTACAGACCATGTAACTAGACCTAGGACACCTAGACATAATGAGTCAGGTTACAGACCATGTAATTAGACCTAGGACCCCTAGACGTAACGAGTCAGGTTACAGACCATGTAACTAGACCTAGGACCCCTAGACGTAACGAGTCAGGTTACAGACCATGTAACTAGACCTAGGACCCCTAGACGTAACGAGTCTGGGTACAGACCATGTAACTAGACCTAGGACCCCTAGACATAATGAGTCAGGTTACAGACCATGTAACTAGACCTAGGACCCCTAGACGTAATGAGTCAGGTTACAGACCATGTAACTAGGCCTAGGACCCCTAGACATAATGAGTCTGGTTACAGATCATGTAACTAGACCTAGGACCCCTAGACGTAATGAGTCAGGTTACAGACCATGTAACTAGACCTAGGACCCCTAGACGTAACGAGTCAGGATACAGACCATGTAACTAGACCTAGGACCCCTAGACGTAATGAGTCTGGTTACAGACCATATAACTAGACCTAGGACACCTAGACATAATGAGTCAGGATACAGACCATGTAACTAGACCTAGGACCCCTAGACATAATGAGTCAGGTTACAGACCATGTAACTAGACCTAGGACCCCTAGACATAATGAGTCAGGTTACAGACCATGTAACTAGACCTAGGACCCCTAGGCATAACGAGTCAGGTTACAGACCATGTAACTAGACCTAGGACCCCTAGACATAACGAGTCTGGTTACAGACCATGTAACTAGACCTTGGACCCCTAGGCATAACGAGTCAGGTTACAGACCATGTAACTAGACCTAGGACCCCTAGACATAACGAGTCTGGTTACAGACCATGTAACTAGACCTAGGACCCCTAGACATAATGAGTCTGGTTACAGACCATGTAACTAGACCTAGGACCCCTAGACATAATGAGTCAGGTTACAGACCATGTAACTAGACCTAGGACCCCTAGACATAACGAGTCTGGTTACAGACCATGTAGCTAGGACCCCTAGACATAATGAGTCTGGTTACAGACCATGTAACTAGACCTAGGACCCCTAGACATAATGACTCAGGTTACAGACCATGTAATTAGACCTAGGACCCCTAGACGTAACGAGTCTGGTTACAGACCATGTAACGAGACCTAGGACCCCTAGACATAATGAGTCAGGTTACAGACCATATAACTAGACCTAGGACCCCTAGACATAATGAGTCAGGTTACAGACCACGTAACTAGACCTAGGACCCCTAGACAAATTGAGTCAGGTTACAGACCATATAACTAGACCTAGGACCCCTAGACATAATGAGTCTGGTTACAGACCATGTAACTAGACCTAGGACCCCTAGACGTAACGAGTCAGGTTACAGACCATGTAACTAGACCTAGGACCCCTAGACATAATGAGTCAGGTTACAGACCATGTAACTAGACCTAGGACCCCTAGACGTAATGAGTCAGGTTACAGACCATGTAACTAGACCTAGGACCCCTAGACGTAATGAGTCAGGTTACAGACCATGTAACTAGACCTAGGACCCCTAGACATAATGAGTCTGGTTACAGACCATGTAACTAGACCTAGGACCCCTAGACATAACGAGTCTGGGTACAGACCATGTAACTGGGCCTAGGACCCCTAGACATAATGAGCCTGGTTACAGACCATGTAACTAGACCTAGGACCCCTAGACGGAATGAGTCTGGTTACAGACCATGTAACTAGACCTAGGACCCCTAGACGTAACGAGTCTGGTTACAGACCATGTAACTAGACCTAGGACCCCTAGACATAACGAGTCTGGTTACAGACCATGTAGCTAGGACCCCTAGACATAACGAGTCTGGTTACAGACCATGTAACTAGACCTAGGACCCCTAGACATAACGAGTCTGGTTACAGACCATGTAACTAGACCTAAGACCCCTAGACATAATGAGTCAGGTTACAGACCATGTAACTAGACCTAGGACCCCTAGACGTAACGAGTCTGGTTACAGACCATGTAACTAGACCTAGGACCCCTAGACATAATGAGTCAGGTTACAGACCATATAACTAGACCTAGGACCCCTAGACATAATGAGTCTGGTTATAGACCATGTAACTAGACCTAGGACCCCTAGACGTAATGAGTCAGGTTACAGACCATGTAACTAGGCCTAGGACCCCTAGACATAATGAGTCAGGTTACAGACCATGTAACTAGACCTAGGACCCCTAGACATAATGAGTCTGGTTACAGACCATGTAACTAGACCTAGGGCCCCTAGACATAATGAGTCAGGTCAGGTAACAGACCATGTTACAGACCACTAACTAGACCTAGGGCCCCTAGACATAATGAGTCAGGTTACAGACCATGTAACTAGACCTAGGACCCCTAGACATAACGAGTCTGGTTACAGACCATGTAACTAGACCTAGGACCCCTAGACGTAACGAGTCAGGATACAGACCATGTAACTAGACCTAGGACCCCTAGACATAATGAGTCTGGTTACAGACCATGTAACTAGACCTAGGACCCCTAGACGTAACGAGTCAGGATACAGACCATGTAACTAGACCTAGGACCCCTAGACATAATGAGTCAGGATACAGACCATGTAACTAGACCTAGGACCCCTAGACATAATGAGTCTGGTTACAGACCATGTAACTAGGCCTAGGACCCCTAGACATAATGAGTCTGGTTACAGACCATGTAACTAGGCCTAGGACCCCTAGACATAATGAGTCTGGTTACAGACCATGTAACTAGACCTAGGACCCCTAGACGTAATGAGTCTGGTTACAGACCATGTAACTAGGCCTAGGACCCCTAGACGTAATGAGTCAGGATACAGACCATGTAACTAGACCTAGGACCCCTAGACATAACGAGTCTGGTTACAGACCATGTAGCTAGGACCCCTAGACGTAACGAGTCTGGTTACAGACCATGTAACTAGACCTAGGACCCCTAGACATAACGAGTCTGGTTACAGACCATGTAACTAGACCTAGGACCCCTAGACATAACGAGTCTGGTTACAGACCATGTAACTAGACCTAGGACCCCTAGACATAACGAGTCTGGTTACAGACCATGTAGCTAGGACCCCTAGACGTAATGAGTCTGGTTACAGACCATGTAACTAGACCTAGGACCCCTAGACATAATGAGTCTGGTTACAGACCATGTAACTAGACCTAGGACCCCTAGACATAACGAGTCAGGTTACAGACCATGTAACTAGACCTAGGACCCCTAGACATAATGAGTCTGGTTACAGACCATGTAACTAGACCTAGGACCCCTAGACATAATGAGTCTGGGTACAGACCATGTAACTAGACCTAGGACCCCTAGACATAACGAGTCTGGTTACAGACCATGTAACTAGACCTAGGACCCCTAGACATAACGAGTCTGGTTACAGACCATGTAACTAGACCTAGGACCCCTAGACATAACGAGTCTGGTTACAGACCATGTAACTAGACCTAGGACCCCTAGACATAACGAGTCAGGTTACAGACCATGTAACTAGACCTAGGACCCCTAGACATAATGAGTCAGGTTACAGACCATGTAACTAGACCTAGGACCCCTAGACATAACGAGTCTGGTTACAGACCATGTAACTAGACCTAGGACCCCTAGACATAATGAGTCTGGTTACAGACCATGTAACTAGACCTAGGACCCCTAGACGTAATGAGTCAGGTTACAGACCATGTAACTAGACCTAGGACCCCTAGACATAATGAGTCTGATTACAGACCATGTAACTAGACCTAGGACCCCTAGACATAATGAGTCTGGTTACAGACCATGTAACTAGACCTAGGACCCCTAGACATAATGAGTCTGGTTACAGACCATGTAAATAGACCTAGGACCCCTAGACATAATGAGTCAGGTTACAGACCATGTAACTAGACCTAGGACCCCTAGACATAATGAGTCTGGTTACAGACCATGTAACTAGACCTAGGACCCCTAGACATAATGAGTCAGGTTACAGACCATGTAACTAGACCTAGGACCCCTAGACATAATGAGTCAGGTTACAGACCATGTAACTAGACCTAGGACCCCTAGACATAATGAGTCAGGTTACAGACCATGTAACTAGACCTAGGACCCCTAGACATAATGAGTCTGGTTACAGACCATGTAACTAGACCTAGGACCCCTAGACATAACGAGTCTGGTTACAGACCATGTAACTAGACCTAGGACCCCTAGACGTAACGAGTCAGGTTACAGACCATGTAACTAGACCTAGGACCCCTAGACGTAATGAGTCAGGTTACAGACCATGTAACTAGACCTAGGACCCCTAGACGTAACGAGTCTGGTTACAGACCATGTAACTAGACCTAGGACCCCTAGACGTAATGAGTCTGGTTACAGACCATGTAACTAGACCTAGGACCCCTAGACATAATGAGTCTGGTTACAGACCATGTAACTAGACCTAGGACCCCTAGACGTAATGAGTCTGGTTACAGACCATGTAACTAGACCTAGGACCCCTAGACATAATGAGTCAGGTTACAGACCATGTAACTAGACCTAGGACCCCTAGACGTAACGAGTCTGGTTACAGACCATGTAACTAGACCTAGGACCCCTAGACGTAATGAGTCTGGTTACAGACCATGTAACTAGACCTAGGACCCCTAGACATAATGAGTCTGGTTACAGACCATGTAACTAGACCTAGGACCCCTAGACATAATGAGCCTGGTTACAGACCATGTAACTAGACCTAGGACCCCTAGACGGAATGAGTCTGGTTACAGACCATGTAACTAGACCTAGGACCCCTAGACGTAACGAGTCTGGTTACAGACCATGTAACTAGACCTAGGACCCCTAGACATAATGAGTCAGGTTACAGACCATGTAACTAGACCTAGGACCCCTAGACGTAACGAGTCTGGTTACAGACCATGTAACTAGACCTAGGACCCCTAGACGTAATGAGTCTGGTTACAGACCATGTAACTAGACCTAGGACCCCTAGACATAATGAGTCTGGTTACAGACCATGTAACTAGACCTAGGACCCCTAGACATAATGAGTCTGGTTACAGACCATGTAACTAGACCTAGGACCCCTAGACGTAATGAGTCTGGTTACAGACCATGTAACTAGACCTAGGACCCCTAGACATAATGAGTCTGGTTACAGACCATGTAACTAGACCTAGGACCCCTAGACATAACGAGTCAGGTTACAGACCATGTAACTAGACCTAGGACCCCTAGACATAACGAGTCAGGTTACAGACCATGTAACTAGACCTAGGACCCCTAGACATAATGAGTCAGGTTACAGACCATGTAACTAGACCTAGGACCCCTAGACATAATGAGTCAGGTTACAGACCATGTAACTAGACCTAGGACCCCTAGACATAATGAGTCTGGTTACAGACCATGTAACTAGACCTAGGACCCCTAGACGTAATGAGTCTGGTTACAGACCATGTAACTAGACCTAGGACCCCTAGACGTAATGAGTCTGGTTACAGACCATGTAACTAGACCTAGGACCCCTAGACATAACGAGTCAGATTACAGACCATGTAACTAGACCTAGGACCCCTAGACATAATGAGTCAGGTTACAGACCATGTAACTAGACCTAGGACCCCTAGACATAACGAGTCAGGTTACAGACCATGTAACTAGACCTAGGACCCCTAGACATAATGAGTCAGGTTACAGACCATGTAACTAGACCTAGGACCCCTAGACATAACGAGTCAGGTTACAGACCATGTAACTAGACCTAGGACCCCTAGACGTAACGAGTCAGGTTACAGACCATGTAACTAGACCTAGGACCCCTAGACATAATGAGTCTGGTTACAGACCATGTAACTAGACCTAGGACCCCTAGACATAATGAGTCTGGTTACAGACCATGTAACTAGACCTAGGACCCCTAGACATAACGAGTCAGGTTACAGACCATGTAACTAGACCTAGGACCCCTAGACATAATGAGTCTGGTTACAGACCATGTAACTAGACCTAGGACCCCTAGACATAATGAGTCAGGTTACAGACCATGTAACTAGGCCTAGGACCCCTAGACATAATGAGTCTGGTTACAGACCATGTAACTAGGCCTAGGACCCCTAGACATAATGAGTCTGGTTACAGACCATGTAACTAGACCTAGGACCCCTAGACATAACGTTATGGGTTATAGGCTTCCTAACAATACATTAAAAAAGCATTATAACAACTATAAGCTCTGCAAGTGACTCTGAAAATAGCCTTGTAGTTTTTGAATTTTGTAAGCTTTTTGAATGGTCTTCAATGGGCAAAAACGTCATTAAAGCCATCTGGCAGAAGTAAATACAACTGTGTTTTGATGAAAGCCATTATCACAGAAGTATGACGTAGGAATGTGTCATTAATTAATGTACAGTAGTTGGAATTTATGTATTGATTTATATGACAACAACTTGATCAAATGTGGACCTGAAGTTGAGATTTTTATCAATTTTTTATTATATTTTTATTTTACCTTTATTTAACTAGGCAAGTCAGTTAAGAACTAATTCTTATTTTCAATGACGGCCTAGGAACAGTGTGTTAACTGCCTATTCAGGGGCAGAACGACAGATTTGTACCTTGTCAGCTCGGGTGTTTGAACTTGCAACCTTCCGGCTACTAGTCCAACGCTCTAACCACTAGGCTACCCTGCCGCCCCATGACTAATTATGTATACATTACAATCAGGACTGACTAATCAGAATACTATTATGTTACTGCATATGTATTAATCAGAATACTATTATGTTGCTGTATATGTATGAATTTTCTTTTTAATCCTAGTACTGAATATAATGTGTGTAAATATAATCAAGAATTAGAACAATGACTGTCTGTTCCTTGGTAGAAATGAATGAACTATATCGCCAGACTGGCTAGAATGCTTATCTACACAGGCTGACCTTGGCTCTAGGCGAGGTGGGAAGGCTTGAGAACTATAGAGCCTTTCTACCAGTGTCAAGAAGAGACAGAACATTTAGAAAACGCTGATGTCATTTTCAGTTTATAACCTGTGGTAAAATGTGTAATGAGCAGTACTCACGAGAATAAACACAGCTGGTTGATTTCAAAGGCTGGTCTCTGTCCATTTTATACCAATAAGGGTCTTACAACCTCTTATGAATTGACAGAGTGATTAATTTGAATTGGTTATTAAAACAGAGGAATTTAATTCCTGTAACACCATCTGAAACCATAACATTAGGAACACATGGACGCTAATATACCAGCTATACCACATATTGTTTTATACATTTTTCTTCGTGTGCATTATCTTGTTTTTTATACTTTTTACTCCTGCTCTAAGTATCTTTGCAATCGTCAACAATACGTTATAAAATGTGACATTTCTGAAATTCATCCCTGGCGGTGCAGTTTATATATCCACTTTGTAGCACAAGGAATGTTTATATTCAGCTAAATCTTTCCTAAAGAGGCCAGGCCATTCACAGTGATACTCAAGACTAGAGGAAGGTATCCAGGCTGGTCCTTCATCTCTGTCCTCAGTGTGTCCTCCTTTCTCTTCAGTGTAACTTCAGAGTGACCAAAGAGACTCTCTGTCCTCTGATACAGCTCCTCCTCAGTCAGAACAGCCAGACCTGCATCTCTCAGAGAGAGGGTCTCCCCACTCCCTGCTGCCACATGCTGCACCTGGAGGACCAGCAGCACAGGAATAAGCTTACATGCACTCTTTTCTAAAAGGTCATATAGGACTAGAGGCTCAATCAAGCAGGTGTGAACTCACCAGGATCTGCAGGGCCTGTAAGTCTGGAGGACTGCAACAGGATCCCAACACAGAGAGACCCTCATCTGTCATTCCTGAATAAATAAATATACACACATAAAACCACAGTAGTGAACCTAGTTTCCCAGGAACTGATCAAATAATAACTGGAGAATCCTGTGAAAACTGCTCTCTATCTCACCGTCCATGGCACTGACAATGAGGTGGACGGCACTGAGACGTGAGGATCTGATCACGTCCTCATCCTTCCCAACACATTGGTCTACAAGATCCAGTATGGCCTGGACTGTTTCCCTCTCAGACTCTTCCAGGACACCCAGGTCAGGAGTCTCACCATCACACATCTGATCCAGCTGTGATGAGAGAGAATGATATTCATCCCTGCTATTAGGTGTGTGTGTGTGTGTGTGTGTGTGTGTGTGTGTGTGTGTGTGTGTGTGTGTGTGTGTGTGTGCCCTGTTTCTGTATGTCTCACTCACCACACTCTCCAGCACACTGACTGCCTTTCTGTCCTCCATGGTTGTCTTGAGGAGCTGGAGCAGAGAGGAACGTGTGTCTGCTGGCAGGACTGACAGCAGCTGGAAATGACCCCTCAGTTTCTCCAGTTCTGTCAACACACAAACAACAGACAGAACAGAACGTATTACTTTGTAAAATATTGATCAATGGGTTTTTTTATATACCAAAAGTGTGGTAACTTCATAATTACTAATCAAAAAGAACAACTTAAATATTGAACATTCCATTCAGTAGACTACATTACATGTTGACCAGACGTTCCATTCAGTAGACTACATTACATTTTGACCAGACATTCCATTCAGTAGACTACATTACATGTTGACCAGGCATTCCATTCAGTAGACTACATGTTGACCAGACGTTCCATTCAGTAGACTACATTACATGTTCACCAGGTGTTCCATTCAGTAGACTACATTACATTTTGACCAGACATTCCATTCAGTAGACTACATGTTGACCAGACATTCCATTCAGTAGACTACATTACATTTTGACCAGACATTCCATTCAGTAGACTACATTACATGTTGACCAGACATTCCATTCAGTAGACTACATTACATTTTGACCAGACATTCCATTCAGTAGACTACATGTTGACCAGACGTTCCATTCAGTAGACTACATTACATGTTGACCAGGTGTTCCATTCAGTAGACTACATTACATGTTGACCAAACGTTCCATTCAGTAGACTACATTACATGTTGACCAGGTGTTCCATTCAGTAGACTACATTACATGTTGACCAGGTGTTCCATTCAGTAGACTACATTACATGTTGACAAGACGTTCTATTCAGTAGACTACATGTTGACCAAACGTTCCATTCAGTACACTACATTACATGTTGACCAGACGTTCCATTCAGTAGACTACATTACATGTTGACCAAACGTTCCATTCAGTAGACTACATTACATGTTGACCAGACATTCCATTCAGTAGACTACATTACATGTTGACCAGACATTCCATTCAGTACACTACATTACATGTTGACCAGACGTTCCATTCAGTAGACTACATTACATGTTGACCAGACATTCCATTCAGTAGACTACATTACATGTTGACCAGACATTCCATTCAGTAGACTACATTACATGTTGACCAGATGTTCCATTCAGTAGACTACATTACATGTTGACCAGACATTCCATTCAGTACACTACATTACATGTTGACCAAACGTTCCATTCAGTAGACTACATTACATGTTGACCAGATGTTCCATTCAGTAGACTACATGTTGACCAGACGTTCCATTCAGTAGACTACATGTTGACCACTAAACAGGAGACATTACCCTCCACTGGCATTATTACCTTTGTTCAGATTTAAGGGGCTGTTGGCATCAAAGTCGCCTACCAGGTCCATAAATCCATCCTCTTCAATCTCGTAATTTGACCTAACCTTTTCAAAGCCCCCATTGTTGGAGAAGAGGCACAGCTCTGTGGACAAGAGCAGACAACAGTCATAACCAGTAACACACAGACAGATACAGTGGCTGTACTAAATACAGTGGCTGTACTAAATACAGTGGCTATACTAAATACAGTGGCTATACTAAATACAGTGGCTATACTAAATACAGTGGCTGTACTAAATACAGTGTATATACTAAATACAGTGGCTATACTAAATACAGTGGCTGTACTAAATACAGTGGATATACTAAATACAGTGGATATACTCAATACAGTGGCTATACTAAATACAGTGGCTATACTAAATACAGTGGATATAATAAATACAGTGGCTGTACTAAATACAGTGGCTATACTAAATACAGTGGATATAATAAATACAGTGGCTGTACTAAATACAGTGGCTATACTAAATACAGTGGATATAATAAATACAGTGGCTGTACTAAATACAGTGGCCATACTAAATACAGTGGCTATACTAAATACAGTGGCTGTACTAAATACAGTGGCTATACTAAATACAGTGGATATAATAAATACAGTGGCCATACTAAATACAGTGGATATAATAAATACTCTGAGGAACATAGATGCTGGCTGTGTACTTTACCATGCAGCTATACCTGGGACATTGATAAACCATACACAGTAACACACAGACAGATACAGTGGCTATACTAAATACAGTGGCTGTACTAAATACAGTGGCCATACTAAATACAGTGGATATAATAAATACACTGAGGAACATAGACACTGGCTGTGTACTTTACCATGGTACTTATTAACCATGCAGCTATACCTGGGACATTGACAAACCATACACTTCCTCACCAAACTGTCCATTGCGTTTGACCTTGAGTTCAATCAGACTGAAGGCCACAACAGTATATTCAGGAATCTTCAGTGACACATCACTATCTGTCTGAGTACTGCCGCTCTGCTTCATAGAGGCCTGTGGAGGAAATGTCAAATCAGTCAGAGACGTTTGGTGCCCGTTTTCCACTCATGAAAATATGATAAAAACATAATTCACTTCAGTAGAACGCCTAGTAATCTTTCCTACTACCTTCACGCTCAGGGCCACGCAGGCGCTCATGTTGGCTCCTGCATTGCCACGCTTCCGGACTTTGTTTGTGACCGGGCAAGGTTGTGATGTCATAATCCTCTCCGTCAACACCCCTAATATTGCCCTGGGCTTCTCCCGGGTCTGCTTGATCACAGGGTGGGTCATGTCCAGGCGTCTGAAGGAGGGACCCAAATAAAAGATGTTATACAAAATATAGAGTGGGCAAGCAAATATAATTTAAAGGTACTAGTTATGCTTCTTACTAGAGGGTTATTCTTGAACTGCTATGTCTTTTACATCCCTCGCCGTTACAACCATGAAAAACCCTTTCAAGGCTCTCTTCAACCTGTAACACTGAAGCGTTATGGATTACGCAAAAGAAATGTAAAAGTCATTTCCGTTTGATCCGACATATGCAGCGTTTACCAGGGAAATAATCATCATGCATTTCAATCACACTGTAAAGCTGAATTTCCGTGATCTGGATTGAGTACAGCCCTAAAATGACAAATACTTTTAGTTGATATTGAACTGTTTATCAATGTGAAAACATAATGTAAGTCCTTTACATTGCAAAACATTATTTTTATGTATTGTTTAATGAACTTAAGGAAAGCAAATAGGTTTGTCCCAGTAGTGATGTGTAGAGTTGTAGCGACATGTTTCAGGGATTTAGAGACATCGATCTATTATTTTGAATGATAGAAAGTAAATAAAAGTATTTGATATATTGTATAGATCAATAAAAACAAAGGCTTTTAAAATACTTTTTTTAACAAATATAATGTGTCCTTAAGTTTCATGTCATTAGTGTTCCCACCTTGTAAATCACTCATTAAAATAATATAAAAAGGACATTAAGCATTCTCTCAAGTGGCAAACTGTTATACTAGCTAATCACACCCTTTAAGTACAGTATGTCAGACATTTGAGGATTTTATTGATCATTTGGTGTGTGTCTAAATAAAACGTGTATTTGCTGTTACTCAATTTAAATGAAGGGAAATTACATTGTGAGCTAAATACTTAATCATATCTCTTTAGTAAACTATTTTTTAAAAGGTTAATGACCTTTAGATTTGGACATCAACGCTGCATACTGTACATGTCGTCTCAGGTGTAAATGACCTTCCATGGTCCGGATTGAATCTAGACCCTGCGATTCTTTAGTGTTATGCTGATTGTGATAGCAGTGAGGATTCTAAGCTGTATTCTAAGTATGAATCGAGACCCTGCGATTCTTTAGTGTTATGCTGATTGTGAAAGCAGTGAGGATTCTAAGCTGTATTCTAAGTATGAATCTCGACCATGCCATTCTTTAGTGTTATGCTGATTGTGAAAGCAGTGAGGATTCTAAGCTGTATTCTAAGTATGAATCTCGACCATGCCATTCTTTAGTGTTATGCTGATTGTGATAGCAGTGAGGATTCTAAGCTGTATTCTAAGTATGAATCTCGACCCTGCCATTCTTTAGTGTTATGCTGATTGTGAAAGCAGTGAGGATTCTAAGCTGTATTCTAAGTATGAATCTCGACCATGCCATTCTTTAGTGTTATGCTGATTGTGAAAGCAGTGAGGATTCTAAGCTGTATTCTAAGTATGAATCTCGACCATGCCATTCTTTAGTGTTATGCTGATTGTGATAGCAGTGAGGATTCTAAGCTGAATTCTAAGTATGAATCGAGACCCTGCGATTCTTTAGTGTTATGCTGATTGTGATAGCAGTGAGGATTCTAAGCTGTATTCTAAGTATGAGGAAGTTGCTAAATCAGTACAGTTCCATCAGTACAGTTTCTTTGTCATCTGACAGAACTTCAACCAGAAAACGCCCTTTTTACAACCAGTATACAACCTGACCATGATGTCAGATTAGATGCCAGCATGACCGCATTGCAACCCATTTTGCCTGCTGGCCTTGGGTCTAAATATTGACTCCTTGGGCAGGTGAACCGTATGATTGTAGTTAACATACCAACCTGGACTCCTTGGGCAGGTGAACCATATGATTGTAGTTAACATACCAACCTGGACTCCTTGGGCAGGTGAACCGTATGATTGTAGTTAACATACCAACCTGGACTCCTTGGGCAGGTGAACCGTATGATTGTAGTTAACATACCAACCTGGACTCCTTGGGCAGGTGAACCGTATGATTGTAGTTAACATACCAACCTGGACTCCTTGGGCAGGTGAACCGTATGATTGTAGTTAACATACCAACCTGGACTCCTTGGGCAGGTGAACCATATGATTGTAGTTAACATACCAACCTGGACTCAGGGATTGAAGTAAACTTAAATCTATCTCTCTCCATTTAGTGTAATATGTTACGTTTCGTATGTATTCATTTGTGGATGTTCATCATTCATTTCATATGATATGTTACGAAATACTATTCGTATGATATGTTACGAATTACTATTCGTGTGACATGTTACTAATTGCAACCCAGATTCACCTGGTCAGTCTGTCATGGAAAGAGCAGGTGTTCTTAATGTTTTGTACACTCAGTGTATGTACAGTATAGGGGAACTCACTTGTCTTTCGAGTAGTTAACCAACTCCTTCACTTCCACCTCCTCTTTCTTCAGTCTGCCAAAGGACGACTCTTGTTCGTTGAAGCATTTTAAGCCCAAGTTAAGTTTTAAATCAGCCGCCAATCCCTCCACATTTCCTTCTGAGTTCATCTCTTTCTTGTCAGCAAATGTCCCACTGTGGTCCACGAAGTCAGACTCCTTCACATCTGAGGGAACATTCAACATTAGAATTCAACATGATCATTTTCATCATTTTTTCATAAAGGGGGAATTCAGACCCGAGTTATGCGCACATACATTTAATTTATTTCACTTCTTGGCACTTTTCTCTCTACACGTATTCTGACCTTGATTGAATTCCCTCATAATCCCACCACCTTCACACACACAGAAATCATGAATAAGGTTGAGCAACCTATCGGTTCCAAGTGGAAAAACATCGTCTTGGTCCTGCGTCGCTCAGTTGGAAGAGCACGGCGCTGTGGCGCTATTTTACTCACGTTAGTCTGTCAACCATGTCCAATCACCCACCATCGCCATGTCTACGTTTCAAAAGCCAATCATGTATATAGCCATAGCTCACATTACCTATATATCTATGAGGGGCGGCAGGTAGCATAGCGGTTAAAAGTGTTGGGTCTGTATCAGAAAGGTTGCTGGTTCAAATCCCAGAGCCGACAAGGTGAAAAATCTGTCGTTCTGGTCTTGAGCATGGCAATTAATCCCCAACAACTGCTCCTCATGTCCCAATGATGTTGATTAAGGCAGCCCCCCACACCTCTCTCATTCAGACACATTTCACTTGAATGCATTCAGTTGTGCAGCTGACTAGCCCATTTGTTTGGGAATTCAAATCAGTCAGGTGATATATCAGCATGATTAATATCAGCATGATATAGCCAAAGTTAACTAATTTGCCATGATGCTTGATTAGCATACTTGCTTGAATACCAACTAATGTCCCATTAACACCATGTACTCTTGTAGGCTAAATGTCATAGAATATGAGGAGTGAAAGAGACGACTGGGTTTTATGTCAGAAGTGAATGGTTTTCTAGAGAAAGCCAGATGGCGTTGGAATGTGTTGGGGGACGGAACGAGAGCCTGTCGTCGGAAGGAGTGGACCAAAGCACAGAGTGAAAAGTGTTCATCATTTATTTTATTATCAAAAAACACTCGAACGAAGTAACAAAACAAAAGCCAACAGTTCTGTCAGGTAACAGAGACTAAACAGAAAATAAATACCCACAAAACACAGGTGGGAAAAGGCTTGTTGTAAGTATGATTCCCAATCAGAGACAACGATAGACAGCTGCCTCTGATTGGGAACCATACTCGGCCAAAACAAAGAAATAGACAACATAGAACGCCCACCCAAAATAACACCCTGACCTAACCCAAATAGAGAAATAAAACGTCTCTCTAAGGTCAGGGCGTGACAATTAGCCTAGTTTCCATTAGGTTTCCATTGTATTGCTAATTGTTCTTGTGGTTGTGTGATACATTCATCCTGTTGGTTACAGCCCCATAAGAGAGTGGATGTCCTGCTTGCAGACATTTGCCACTACAGGGGTTTGGCCTGTCGATGTGGCAACATACCAGCTCCGAGGAAGAAAAGGTGGCAGGACCTCTTTCAGAGGGTACTGTATGTATTATGACGAGAGATAATGGCCATGCATAGGCCTATGACATTTGAACTTTGTGTTCATCTAGAAAACCGACTGTATGACTAGAAATACCTGTCATTAAATGTAGGTCTTAAATACTAATAAACAGAAACTTTATTACAATATTAGGCCATCAAATTATCATGGCATATTGTTACAAAGAGACTATACACAGTGTCAAAGTCTCAAGCTGTGATCTTATCAACCAATCATGACAGGTTAAGGAAAGTTCCAGAGAGAGCTGGAGATCATCACCCCTTGACTCTTGGATTCGGGGTGTGGAAGAGGCGTAGTGGGGGCGAGCTGCTTGAGAGTGGTGTGAGATGGTGAAGTCACCAGCAGAGGACTTCCTAACACATGCTTCCTTATAACAACAACCTGATTATCACTGTACCCTGCAATTACATATGTTACATGTTACGGTGAGATATTGACATATTAAATACATGTTAGAGAAGAAGCATAGAATATGAGGAGTGAAAGAGACGACTGGGTTATATATCAGAAGTGAATGGTTTTCTAGAGAAAGCCAGATGGCGTTGGAATGTGTTGGGGGACGGAACGAGAGCACCGTGTTGATACAGGAAAGACAGATGGACATCTGTGGATTAGGTGAAGGAGGGGTTGAGGTCAGGAGGTGAGGACAGGTCACCTTAAGGGAGTAATAAGGGTTTGATATCCTGTTACCCGTGTCCTGTAGAACCACAAGATGTAAGGATTGGAGAGAAGTGGGATTATATAACTGTGATGGTGAGAAATGTTTTTCTGTCTGAATTACAACTGTACAGAACCTTTGGGCAGAATTAAACTTGATTAAAGCTTCTCTAGTGTCCGTGAGTTATTTACTCTGAAAAGTAAGAACCTAACAGATGGCGCTGCGAGCAGAGTTCACCATGATTTGTCATCAAACCAAAGAGTCCACATCAGTGGAGCAGAGCTGGCAACAAACAGGGTAGGCTAGTTCCTATTTCTGTTTCCACTGAGTTTTTACATCTTGGGGAGATGAGAATCGTTGGCTGAACTAATTATGGGATATGGACCTGGAGAGCCTGAGTTTAATTACATAAGCCCATTATGTAACGACCGGTTGTAGCTTTATAGTAAATGGTAAGGCCCGGAAGGTAAACTCATACAGGCTAGTACCTGTAGGGTAAGTCCTAGGGGGTAACTCCCTAGTGGGTTGGTTCCCGCTATTACTATAAAGTCAATCGTAAATCCCAGTGGGTTAATACCTGTGATTACTATAAATATAGGGTGAGTCCCGGAAGGTAAGCCCGCACAGGCTGGAACCTACATAGGGTGAGTTCTAGGGGGTAACTCCCTAGTGGGTTGGTTCCCGCTATTACTATAAAGTCAATCGTAAATCCCAGTGGGTTAATACCTGTGATTACTATAAATATAGGGTGAGTCCCTAAAGGTAAGCCCGCACAGGCTGGAACCTACGAAGGGTGAGTTCTAGGGGTAACTCCTAGTGGTTGGTTCCCGCTATTACTATAAAGTCAATAGTAAATCCCAGTGGGTTAATACCTGTGATTACTATAAATATAGGGTGAGTCCCGGAAGGTAAGCCCGCACAGGCTGGAACCTACATAGGGTGAGTTCTAGGGGTAACTCCTAGTGGGTTGGTTTCCGCTATTACTATAAAGTCAATCGTAAATCCCAGTGGGTTAATACCTGTGATTACTATAAATATAGGGTGAGTCCCGGAAGGTAAGCCCGCACAGGCTGGAACCTACATAGGGTGAGTTCTAGGGGGTAAATCCCGTAATCCCAGTGGGCGGGGTTGGTTCCCTACATAGCTATAACGGGGTGAGTTGTATTGGCCATAAAAGTGTGTGTGAATGGAAGGTTAGTTGTGTGCCCTATTGGGGTTGTAAACCATTGCAGATTATGAGGAAATAGGAAGACAAGTGTGAATTATTTGATGATGTGTGTTATCAATAATAATGATATATGAGGAAGTACTGGAAGAGGACATAACATTATGTGGAAATAGGAAGACAAGTGTGAATTATTTTGATGATGTGTGTTATCAATAATAATGATATATGAGGAAGTACTGGAATAGGACATAACATTATGTGGAAGGAAATAAAATTATGTGGATATATTGAAGCAACATCTCAAGACATCAGTCAGAAGTTAAAGCTTGGTCGCAAATGGGTCTTCCAAATGGACAATGACCCCAAGCATACTTCCAAAGTTGTGGCAAAATGTCTTAAGGACAATAAAGTCAAGGTATTGGAATGGGCATCACAAAGCCCTGACCTCAATCCTATAGAACATTTGTGTGTTTCGAGCAAAGGAGGCCTACAAACCTGACTCAGTTACACCAGCTCTGTCAGGAGGAATGGGCCAAAATTCACCCAATTTATTGTGGGAGGCTTGTGGAAGGCTACCCGAAACGTTTGACCCAAGTTAAACAATTTAAAGGCAATGTTACCAAATACGAATTGAGTGTATGTAAACTTCTGACCCACTGGGAACGTGATGAAAGAAATAAAAGCTGAAATAAATCATTCTCTCTACTATTATTCTGACATTTCACTTAAAATAAAGTGGTGATCCTAAATTTTATTAGGATTAAATGTCAGATATTGTGAAAACCGAGTTTAAATGTATTTGGCTAAGGTGTATGTAAACTTCCGACTTCCACTATATATACAGTCGTGTCCAAAAGTTTTGAGAATGACACAAATATTAATTTTCACAAAGTTTGCTGCTTCAGTGTCTTTAGATATTTTTGTCAGATATTACTATGGAATACTGAAGTATAATTACAAGCTTTTCATAAGCGTCAAAGGCTTTTATTGACAATTACATGAAGTTGATGCAAAGAGTCAATGTTTGCAGTGTTGACCCTTCTTTTTCAAGACCTCTGCAATCCGCCCTGACATGCTGTCAATTAACTTCTGATCCACATCCTGAATGATGGCAGCCCATTCTTGCGTAATCAATGCTTGGAGTTTGTCAGAATTTGTGGGTTTTTGTTTGTCCATCCGCCTCTTGAGGATTGACCACAAGTTCTCAATGGGATTAAGGTCTGGGGGAGTTTCCTGGCCATGGACCCAAAATATCGATGTTTTGTTCCCGAGCCACTTAGTTATCACTTTTGCCTTATGGCAAGGTGCTCCATGCTGGAAAAGGCACCAAACTGTTCCTGGATGGTTGGGAGAAGTTGCTCTCGGAGGATGTGTTGGTACCACTCTTTATTCATGGCTGTGTTCTTAGGCAAAATTGTGAGTGAGCCAACTCCCTTGGCTGAGAAGCAACCCCACACATGAATGGTCTCAGGATGCTTTACTGCTGGCATGACACAGGACTGTTGGTAGCGCTCACCTTGTCTTATCCGGACAAGCTTTTTTTCCGGATGCCCCAAACAATCGGAAAGAGGATTCATCAGAGAAAATGACTTTACCCCAGTCCTCAGCAGTCCAATCCCTGTACCTTTTGCAGAATATCAGTCTGTCCTTGATGTTTTTCCTGGAGAGAAGTGGCTTCTTTGCTGACGGCACGTGTTTCCTTGCAGGTAACCATGATTGACAGAGGAAGAACAATGATTCCAAGCACCACTCTCCTTTTGAAGCTTCTAGTCTGTTATTCGAACTCAATCAGCATGACAGAGTGATCTCCAGCCTTGTCCTCTCACACCTATGTTAACGAGAGAATCACTGACATGATGTCAGCTGGTCCTTTTGTGGCAGGGCTGAAATGCAGTGGAAATGTTTTCTTGGGATTCAGTTCATTTGCATGGCAAAGAGGGACTTTGCAATTAATTGCAATTCATCTGACCACTCTTCATAACATTCTGGAGTATATGCAAATTGCCATCATACAAACTGAGGCAGCAGACTTTGTGAAAATGTATATTTGTGTCCACGACTAACTTTTGGCCACGACTATATATATATATTTATTTCACTGTGACCTGCTGCAACTGACTCAGGCAGTGAGGCAGGCTGTTGCTGAGTGAGTGAGTTAGGGGAGTGCTGGAAGGGTGTGTATGTTGAGACACTGGATTAGGGTGGTTGAGAGATAACTGCTGCAGGCAGCTTAGTCCATTATTGGCTGAGTCACATGAGTGAGAGGAGACAAAGCAGCACACTCACACTTTATGACAACTTTTTACCAGTTGTAGGTAGGCTATTTAGAATGCCATTATGGAGTCACCTATTTTTCCCAACCATTTTACAATAAAACATGTTAACACGCTACAACTGATGCGCATCAAGAAATACCGGTGACAAAACACAGGATAACCACTTTGGGCAAATTAGAATAATTCACGTGGAGGTGGTTTAAACACCCTTCTAATGTGGACTGGGTTTTACACATGCTCAGTTCTAGGGTTTCCGGGATGTGCTAGTGGAAATCCTAAATGGAAGTTCTGGAACTCCCTCGCTGATTCTGTGATTGGGAAAAGTCCTCAATGAAACAGACAAATGTGAAGAATGACACGTTTGCATCCGTTGACCTATTAGCCTATTAATTGATATGCCATTGCTGGCTACTGTAGAATATCATTTGACAAAATAAATATGTTGAAATGGAGTTGCTGGAGTCAATGCAAATCAATTTGTGCCACTTGTGTAGCCTACATGGAGCTGGAACACGGATTTAATAAATAGCCTGTAACTTCAGTTTAATGTTGTTATAGCCAAGTGTTATTATGAAGTTATTAATGGCCATGTTTAGTTTATTCAATTGTAAGTTATCAAAGCTCTATCGCAATTGTCATTAATTGTTAGAATGCATTAGATTGATGGTAACAATCAGGTAAACAAACACTGGCTGTTGTTGACAAGCATAGTCAGTTCATATAGATATTATTCATATTTAATTCAGTGATTGAAATTATGACCCATGCTATATCAGACCGTGTACCATGGGTATGACAAAATATGTATTTTTACTGTTCTAATTACGTTGGTAACCAGTTTATAATAGTTTATAATAACCAGTTTATAATAGCAATAAGGCACCTAGGGGGTTTGTGGTATATGGCCAATATACCACAGCCAAAGGCTGTATCCAGGCACTTGGCGTTGCATCGTGCTTCTAAGAACAGCTCTTAGCCGTGGTATATTGGCCATATACCACATCCCCTCGGGGCTTATTGATTAATCATAGGATCCCTGTCTTATAAGAGTTTATTGTTTATCTTGTCATTATTGTACTGCCGTGTATTGTTTATATGGTCTGTCTTTGAGTTTAATATCGACAGCCATTGATGGAAAATTATCTGGTGAGTTTAATAAGGGCAAATTATATTTTCTCTTGCGACATATTCAAATTCCTATATTTTATCATGTTATAGTTTGCAATAAATATTATTTGGATGAAAACCGAATTTTGCTTCTAACGTCATTACAAGTTTCGTCAATATTCCTTCTATTTGGTTGGATAACGTCAATGGAAAAAAGGTTTATTGCTGACGGAAATAAAGGTTGGACTAGTTTTCAGGCCTTTTGGGTGGGTTTTGAGTAGTCAACGTTTGGGAACATTTTCTAGACCTGGCAACCCTGCCAGAGGGTTTTTAAAAAAAAAAATTATTTTAATTTGACCTGTATTTGACTAGGTAAGTCAGTTAATAACAAATTCTTATTTTCAATGACGGCCTAGGAACAGTGGGTTAACTACCTTGTTCAGCGGCAGAACGACAGATTTTTAACTTGTCAGCTCGGGGATTCGATCTTGCAACCTTTCGGTTACTAGTCCAACACTAGTCCAATGTTCTGGTGTTTACCTGGGTTTAAAGGTTTGTCTTCAGGTTCTCCGGGTTTCAGCACATCACTCAGGGAAAAGCCTCTGGACTGGTATTTGGGTTCCTGCCAGAAGCATCCACATCTGGGCCTGGTCTTCACAATGAGTGAGAGGAGATTCAGTTTACCAGAGCTGTCGTTCAGACTGGACACAGGAATCAGGCTACCGTTAGAATCTACTTCCTTCAACATGGATTTTACGGCCTTGGAAATCATGATGGTGGTGGATCGTGTTTCTGGCTGCAGCAGATGACAAAGACACAAATGACAAAGATGTCTAAGAAACAAAACTAGGATGAACACATGAACACTCAATCAATACAACATTGGCAAGACACTCAATAATGCAAACACAAGGCTCAATTTCCCTGGGAAAAGAGTGGATCAGAACAGAGTAGCATTGCTTTTGACAAGACAGGAATACAGACAGGAAATCATTTCTGTCAAAATGGTTGGTCATTCAAGACAATCGAAAGCATGCTGTATTTTATTCTGATCGCAACACTGCTTCAATACCTGGTTCCCACTGCTTCTTCCTCTGGGTCCTTATGACTTAGAGATACGTTATGAATGAGATAGGAATATGTCTGAAATGCGTTAGCTAAGAGTTCATTACATACTAGTAGGAGGAGTCTCTTTAACTTAACCCCTTACCGGTAAACTGTCCTGTTCCACTCTTACATTCCTGCTCTTCACTTCTGTTTTATGTCATGAGAAAATAACTTCTCTAGAAGCAGTTAGAGCTACATTACTGGGAAGTATATTCTGGTTTGATGTGTTGTCATCCTCATAGCATCCTTCAACCACGCAGACGTTAGTTCTTACAAGTACCTGGATGTCCGTATGAACAATGTGCGTCGCTGTAAAGTCCAAGTAGAGTGTCTGCTCCAGTGTCCAACAACGCCTCTATTTACTACACAGACTCAGGGTTATTAGAGTTACCAGAGAATAATGCTCCTGGTCTTACATGTAATAACTCAGTAACTCATCCACTTTCACTTTCACTTTCTTCAGGCCACCGAAGCACAGCTTTGTTATTACACTGCTGCTCCTTCCTGTTTATTATCTATGCACAGTCACTTCACCCCTACCTACATGTACACTGCTGCTACTCTCTGTTTATTATCTATGCACAGTCACTTTACCACTACCTACATGTACACTGCTGCTACTCTCTGTTTATTATCTATGCACAGTCACTTTACCACTACCTACATGTACACTGCTGCTACTCTCTGTTTATTATTATCTACCCTACCTACATGTCACTTGCTACTCTGTTTATTATCTATGCACAGTCACTTTACCACTACCTACATGTACACTGCTGCTACTCTCTGTTTATTATCTATGCACAGTCACTTTACCACTACCTACATGTACACTGCTGCTACTCTCTGTTTATTATCTATGCACAGTCACTTCACCCCTACCTACATGTACACTGCTGCTACTCTCTGTTTATTATCTATGCACAGTCACTTTACCACTACCTACATGTACACTGCTGCTACTCTCTGTTTATTATCTATGCACAGTCACTTACCCTACCTACATGTACACTGCTGCTACTCTCTGTTTATTATCTATGCACAGTCACTTTACCACTACCTACAAATGACCTCAACTAACCGGTACCCCTGTATATAATCTCATTTTTGTTGTTTTATTGTGTTACTTTTTTAAATCATTTTTTACTTTAGTTTATTTGATAAACATTTTCTTAATTATTTCTTGAACTGCATTGTTGGTTAAGGGCTTGTTAATAAGCATTTCACTGTAAGTCTACACCTGTTTTGTATTGGGCGCATGTGACAAATAAAGTTTGATTTGATGAGGAATGTTTCCTTTAAGACCCTGTACACACTGAAGTTGTAGAACTAATAATGCACAATGCGCTCGGTAAAACTGGTTTAATACAACAGAGTGTTTCTGCACAAACAGTGTTTTGGAGACATTGTACAATGGTTGTGTGAAATATTTTGTGTAGATGAACTCTGTTATAGCACAAGAATATCAGTATTAGCCTACTCTATTTTAAGGCTCCCGAGGTGGCGCAGTGGTCTAAGGCACTGTATCTCAGTGCTACAGGTGTCACTGCAGACCCTGGACTGTATCACAACCGGCCGTGATTGGGAGTCACATAGGGCAGCGCACAATGCATCATCCGGGAAGGAGGCCGGGGTAAGTGAGGCCGGGGTAGGGGATTCTGGGGTAGGGGAGGCTGGGGTAGGGGATGCTGGGGTAGGGGATGCTGTTGTAGGGGTGGCTGGGGTAGGGGATGCTGGGGTAGGGGATGCTGGGGTAGGGGTGGCTGGGGTAGGGGATGCTGGGGTAGGGGATGCTGGGGGAGGCCGTCATTGTAAATAAAAAAGTCTTAACTGACTTGCCTAGTTAAATCATTGTTTAATTTTATAAAGTATCATTCACAACCTTTGTGTCCAACGTGTGGTAAATCAGTTGTGCAACCTGAGTGTGTACGGGGCCTAACTGTTACTACAGGGTCAGAAAGTCACATCCATATACTTCTCCACTGTACTGTAGGAGAGTCCAACACCAACAGACACTTATCAGTTCCAATGTGCAATAACAGTTCTCAAGGTCAAGTGTTCGTTTCAGTTTGAACAAATCCCAGGAGCCTTGCAGTAATAACATACTGTAGTATAGGGTTTCTGATGACAAAATGTCTATGTTGTTCAAACACTGTGAATCAGACATCACGGGAATGGACCATGATACTGACTCCACATATTCAGCATTGGGGATGTTATCTTTGAGTATAGAATCATTATTAAAAAGAATAACATCTTCATCACCCTGGTATTCAAGATTACCACGGTGCTGGACTTCCTCTTATCCTTTTTGAACCTGGTAGCACAGTAATGTGAGAAAGTTTACACTTTCAAATGAGTCTAGAAGAATAACAGACTTGTTTTTGGGACATGATTCTGGTGAACAGGATTTTGAACAGGATTCTGTTTCTGTTGTTGACATACGGGTCACTTGACAATGTGTAGGACCCCTGTCTTCTGTCTTGCTCATTCACCCTCTGAACGACACACACACACAATCTATGTCTTCATTGTCTCAAGGCTTGAAAATCGTAATTTAACCAGTCTCCTCCCCTTCATCTACACTGACTGAAGTGGATTTAAGTGTCATCAATAAAGGATCATTCACCTGGATTCACCTGGTCAGTCTATGTCATGGAGAGAGCAGGGTTCTTAATGTTTGTACACTCTGAGAATAACTATTATTTTAATGTAATGTAATGTAATATCTTATGTTGTTCTTGTCTATAACCGTTCTGTAGCTTGTAATGTATTTGTCGGTTTCATGTGGACTCCAGGAAGAGTAGCTACTGCATGTGCAGTATCTAATGTTGTATTATCTAATGGGGATCCTGATAAACTAACCCCCTGTAATGTCCCACTTTATGTTGTATTATCTAATGGGGATCCTAATAAACTAAGACATGAATGCAGGAGTAAGACATGGAATGGAATGCTGAACTAGTGCAGGAGTAAGACATGGAATGAACTAGTGCAGGAGTAAGACATGGAATAACTGAACTAGTGCATGGAATGGAATACTGAACTAGTGCAGGACATGGAATAAGACATGGAATGGAATACTGAACTAGTGCAGGAGTAAGACATGGAATGGAATACTGAACTAGTGCAGGAGTAAGACATGGAATGGAATACTGAACTAGTGCAGGAGTAAGACATGGAATGGAATACTGAACTAGTGCAGGAGTAAGACATGGAATGGAATACTGAACTAGTGCAGGAGTAAGACATGGAATGGAATACTGAACTAGTGCAGGAGAAAGACATGGAATGGAATACTGAACTAGTGCAGGAGTAAGACATGGAATGGAATACTGAACTAGTGTAAGGATGGTGGAATACTGACAGAGTAAGACATGGAATGGAATACTGAACTAGTGCAGGAGTAAGACATGGAATGGAATACTGAACTAGTGCAGGAGTAAAATACTGAATGGTTCAAACAGGATTGACATGGTTCAAACAGGTTTCATAATATGCCATTTAGCACTTTTATCCAAAGCAACTTACAGTCATGCGTGCATACCTAGTACATTGCCAAAGCAAGTGAAATAGAAAATAAACCAAATTTAAATAAACAATAAAAAATGAACAGTAAACATCACACTCACAAAATATTATGTAAGAATATTCAAAGATAAATACACAATGCAGGAAATTAACAATCAATGGAAATAGTTGTTTTCAGTTCAACATCTGTTTAGAATCTGCGTGTGGGATTCTAGTCCGGGACTCTCTGTCTCTCTCTCAGCTTAAACTAAAAAGGCCTTTCACAGTGATACTCATGACTAGAGGAAGGTATCCAGGCTGGTCCTTCATCTCTGTCCTCAGTGTGTCCTCCTCTCTCTTCAGTGTAACTTTAGAGTGACCAAAGAGACTCTCTGTCCTCTGATACAGCTCCTCCTCAGTAAGAACAGCCAGACCTGCATCTCTCAGAGAGAGGGTCTCCCCACTCCCTGCTGCCACATGCTGCACCTGGAGGACAAGCAGCACAGAAATACATTGATATGCTTTATTTTCTGGGTCATTCTTGAATTAATGTGGCATTTGCATCCCTCGACTTTGGAACAATGACAAACACTTTAAAATGACAAATAGTTAGACATTATACATGTTTTAATTGATATTAAACTGTTTATCAATGAAACATAATGGAAGTCCTTTATACTGCAAAACTTTATCTTAGTGACATGTTTTTGGGATATATTATTTTGAATGTTATAAAATAAACAAAAGTATTTAATATATTTTATAGATCAATGAAAAACAAATATAATACTTTGTTAACCCCTTGAAAATCACTCATTATAAAGACAAATATATATATATATATATCTACAAAGTAAACTAAATTTATGAATACACTGTAGATAGATCAATAAAGCAAAGAAAATACTAAAAAATATATATATTTACAATTATTATGTGTCCCCTAAGTTTTATGTAATTAGTGTTACCGCCTTAAAAATCACTCATTACAAAGATATACAAGGACCTTGAACATCCCTTCCAGAGGCAAACTGTTATCAGAAAGGGTCAATATTAAGAAGATTTTTAGCTAATCAGACCTTTTTAGTATGTCATCAATGTTAATGATTCTATAGATAATTTGTGTGTTTAAATAAAACATATCATTGGTGTTACTCAATTTAAATGAAGGAAATTACACTCTGAGCAAAAATGACCTATCAAATCTCTTTAGTGAATGATTAAGTCAATTAGGTTAAATGACCTTAGATTTGAGATCGGTGGGCTCCATTTAAGAAAATCCTAAAATACTTACAAAAAGTAATTGGTGTGACCTATACTTTGATGCAACACATCGTTCAGCTCCACCACTATCCAAGAGATGGCGCTGATCTGCATGTAATTCTGGCTTTCACTCATGTCACAACATTATATCAGTAAGCAAACACATTTGATGTGTAATTGCTTGAGCTAATCAAGCATACAGTACGTGCTCGCTTCCCTGTTGTATTGTTATTTTGCCAAATATTATTTGAGGAAAGGCAGCTCGCTAATATTAGTTTATTTAACATGGGAAGATACATTTACATAAACCCCAATACATTTACATAACCCCAAATAAATTTACATAAACCAAAAGATATTTACATAAACCCAACACATTTACATAAACCCAATACATTTACATAAACCCAATACATTTGCATAACCCCAATACATTTACATAACCCCAAAACATTTACATAAACCCCAATACATTTACATAAACCCCAATACATTTACATAAACCCCAATACATTTACATAACCCCAATACATTTACATAAACCCAAATACATTTACATAAACCCAAATACATTTACATAAACCCAAATACATTTACATAAACCCAAATACATTTACATAAACCCAAATACATTTACATAAACAAA
>NW_027039863.1:112385-113563 GCF_034236695.1 Oncorhynchus nerka | reverse complement strand
CTTACATGTACTCCTGGCTGTGTAGACATCTAGAAGGCTAGCTAGCTGTGCTACAAACACTGCTACCACACCTGCCATTCTTTCTCTCTGGTGTGTTAAGGGTTCAGAACAAGTGGAGGAGGCACACTGGCCGCCACTTGCAGCTTTATGTAACTGCACCTAGACAGAATACCTGCCTCTGGGCCAGATTGAGACACACCTGAGTTAACTAAGCTTTATTTTGAAACTAACATTGTTCAGACCTTCACATCTGAATGGATTCAGATGATCTTGATGAAATAGTACAAGCCTATGCACAAATAAAAAGAAAGAGAAACCCCAGTGCACACAGTACGTACACCCTGGTGTTGTTTTTAGCAGAACAACCAGTATTCACAAACAAGAGTAAAAACCCACACACTACAAACCACAGGCTGAACATAATAACAGCTGCTATGGATCTATCTGTCTCCCTGACCTGTCTGTCTCTGTCTCCCGGGACCTGTCTGTCTCTGTCTCCTGTGACCTGTCTGTCTCTGTCTCCTGACCTGTGTCTCCTGACCTGTCTGTCTCTGTCTCCTGGGACCTGTCTGTCTCTGTCTCCTGTGACCCGTCTGTCTCTGTCTCCTGTGACCTGTCTGTCTCTGTCTCCCTGACCTGTCTTCCTGACCTGTCTGTCTCTGTCTCCTGGGACCTGTCTGTCTCTGTCTCCTGTGACCTGTCTGTCTCTGTCTCCCTGACCTGTCTGTCTCTGTCTCCTGGGACCTGTCTGTCTCTGTCTCCTGTGACCTGTCTGGCTCTGTCTCCTGACCTGTCTGTCTCTGTCTCCTGACCTGTTTGTCTCTGTCTCCTGGGGACCCTGTCTCTGTCTCCTTGAATGTGACTGAGATCCTCCCTCCCTCCTCAGGACCATTGATATTCATCAGCTGACCATCCAAAATGGAAGCTGTGCACCAACCCTGATCCCATCTGTGACGTCTGATCTTTCTTGATACTATATCCCATTTATTGATTTATTTTGGTTTTCTTGAATTTCCTGATGTATACGCAATTCAGCTTTTAGCTGCCATGTTTAGTGGAATAAACTAAACTAATCCCCACTTCAGTACATAGCAACAGGTTAGAGAGGCGGACTAGAAGGTTGTCAGTTCAAATCCCAAACCAGGTATAATAAACTACTGGGTTCAGATCCAAGACCA
>NW_027039863.1:102385-107385 GCF_034236695.1 Oncorhynchus nerka | reverse complement strand
TGGTACGTCCATTGATTGAGGCTCTCACCTTTATCAGAATGATGAAATCTAAACCAGCAGAGAACTGAACACCACTATAAGAGGTCTAGCCCACAAACATGGTAGAAGCAGAGGGAACGACAGGATCTCCTGTTTCTGTAGTGAGACAGCTTGATGTACAGTACACCCCCTGGACAGGACACTAGTCTATCTCCTGTTTCTGTAGTGTTAGCTAGATGTACAGTACACCCCCTGGACAGGACGCTAGTCTATCTCCTGTTTCTGTAGTGTTAGCTAGATGTACAGTACACCCCCTGGACAGGACGCTAGTCTATCTCCTGTTTCTGTAGTGAGACAGCTTGATGTACAGTACACCCCCTGGACAGGACGCTAGTCTATCTCCTGTTTCTGTAGTGAGACAGCTTGATGTACAGTACACCCCCTGGACAGGACACTAGTCCATCTCCTGTTTCTGTAGTGAGACAGCTTGATGTACCAGGACACCCCCTGGACAGGACACTAGTCTATCTCCTGTTCCTGTAGTGAGACAGCTTGATGTACAGGACACCCCCTGGACAGGACACTAGTCTATCTCCTGTTTCTGTAGTGAGACAGCTTGATGTGCAGTACACCCACTGGACAGGACACAAGTCTGGAGCAGGACCTTACCCCCAAGCTTTCTCCTTAATGCTGAGTGCCAAGCACAGAGGCATCAGGTCCCAAATTATACTTTTTTTTTAGTACAATTATCCCATTTTCTTCCCATATGGTAGTTACAGTCTTGTAGAAAAATAAATGCACACCTATTTAGACGAGGTGCTGGCTAGCGGAGTAGGAAACTTGAAAATAAAAGAGAGCCGCACACTCTAGGAGTTCAGATGCAAAAAAGAAAATGTAATTACCACCGTTTCGACAGCCAAGCTGTCTTCATCAGGGTACAACCATACCTCATCAGCATACTTCATCATACCCTGATGAAGACAGTGCGGCTCTCTTTTATTTTCAAGTTACAGTCTGGGCCCATCTGTGTAACTTCCCTACGGACTCGGGAGAGGTGAAGCCAAACTGCTTCTTGATACATTGCTCGTGTAACCAGGAAGCGAGCCGCACCAAATGTGTCGTAGGGAACATCGTCCAAATGGCGAACGGGAGTCGGCTTGCAGGCGCCCCGGCCTGCCACAAGGAGTCGATAGAGAGCGATGGGACAAGGAAATCCCGACCGGCCAAAGCCCTCCCCTAACCGGGAAGACGCTGGGCCAAACCCTCCCTAACCCGGACGACGCTGGGCCAAACCCTCCCTAACCCGGACGACGCTGGGCCAAACCCTCCCCTAACCCGGACGACGCTGGGCTAAACCCTCCCCTAACCCGGACGACGCTGGGCCAAACCCTCCCCGGACGACGCTGGGCCAAACCCTCCCCTAACCCGGACGACGCTGGGCCAAACCCTCCCCTAATCCGGACGACGCTGGGCCAAACCCTCCCCTAACCCGGACGACGCTGGGCCAAACTCTCCCCTAACCCGGACGACGCTGGACCAAACCCTCCCCTAACCCGGACGACGCTGTGCCAAACTCTCCCCTAACCCGGACGACGCTGGACCAAACCCTCCCCTAACCCGGACGACACTGGGCCAAACTCTCCCCTAACCCCGGACGACGCTGGGCCGAACCCTCCCCTAACCCGGACGACGCTGGGCCGAACCCTCCCCTAACCCGGACGACGCTGGGCCGAACCCTCCCCTAACCCGGACGACGCTGGGCCAAACCCTCCCCTAACCCGGACGACGCTGGGCCAATAGTGCGGCACCTCACGGGCCTCCCGGTGACACAGCCTGGGATCAAACCAGGGTCTGTAGTGACGCCTCAAGCACTGCAATGCAGTGTAGTATAATGGATGTTACCAGGTATGTTACCTGGTAGATGTAGTATAATGGATGTTACCTGGTAGATGTAATATAATGTATGTTACCTGGTATGTTACCTGGTAGATGTAATATAATGGATGTTACCAGGTATGTTACCTGGTAGATGTAGTATAATGGATGTTACCTGGTAGATGTAATATAATGTATGTTACCTGGTATGTTACCTGGTAGATGTAATATAATGTATGTTACCTGGTAGATGTAATATAATGTATGTTACCTGGTATGTTACCTGGTAGATGTAATATAATGTATGTTACCTGGTAGATGTAATATAATGGATGTTACCTGGTAGATGTAATATAATGTATGTTACCTGGTAGATGTAATATAATGTATGTTACCTGGTAGATGTAATATAATGTATGTTACCTGGTAGATGTAGTATAATGGATGTTACCTGGTAGATGTAATATAATGTATGTTACCTGGTAGATGTAATATAATGTATGTTACCTGGTAGATGTAGTATAATGGATGTTACCTGGTAGATGTAATATAATGTATGTTACCTGGTAGATGTAATATAATGTATGTTACCTGGTAGATGTAATATAATGTATGTTACCTGGTAGATGTAATATAATGTATGTTACCTGGTAGATGTAATATAATGTATGTTACCTGGTATGTTACCTGGTAGGTGTAATATAATGTATGTTACCTGGTAGATGTAATATAATGTATGTTACCTGGTAGATGTAATATAATGGATGTTACCTGGTAGATGTAATATAATGGATGTTACCTGGTAGATGTAATATAATGGATGTTACCTGGTATGTTACCTGGTAGATGTAATATAATGGATGTTACCTGGTAGATGTAATATAATGGATGTTACCAGGTATGTTACCTGGTAGATGTAATATAATGGATGTTACCTGGTAGATGTAATATAATGTATGTTACCTGGTAGATGTAATATAATATATGTTACCTGGTAGATGTAATATAATGTATGTTACCTGGTAGATGTAATATAATGGATGTTACCTGGTAGATGTAATATAATGGATGTTACCTGGTAGATGTAATATAATGGATGTTACCTGGTAGATGTAATATAATGTATGTTACCTGGTATGTTACCTGGTAGATGTAATATAATGTATGTTACCTGGTAGATGTAATATAATGTATGTTACCTGGTAGATGTAATATAATGGGTGTTACCTGGTAGATGCCCCATTCAAGAAAATTATGCAGGCAATGAGGCAATGAGATTATGCAGGCAATGAGGCAGTGATCGCTGAGATCTTGGTTGAAGACATACATAATGTATGTTACCTGGTAGATGTAATATAATGGATGTTACCTGGTATGTTACCTGGTATGTTACCTGGTAGATGTAATATAATGGATGTTACCTGGTAGATGTAATATAATGTATGTTACCTGGTAGATGTAATATAATGGATGTTACCTGATAGATGTAATATAATGGATGTTACCTGGTAGATGTAATATAATGTATGTTACCTGGTATGTTACCTGGTAGATGTAATATAATGTATGTTACCTGGTAGATGTAATATAATGTATGTTACCTGGTAGATGTAGTATAATGGATGTTACCTGGTATGTTACCTGGTAGATGTAATATAATGTATGTTACCTGGTAGATGTAATATAATGGATGTTACCAGGTATATTTACCTGGTAGATGTAATATAATGTATGTTACCTGGTAGATGTAATATAATGTGTGTTACCTGGTAGATGTAATATAATGTATGTTACCTGGTAGATGTAATATAATGGATGTTACCTGGTAGATGTAATATAATGTATGTTACCTGGTATGTTACCTGGTAGATGTAATATAATACTATTGTAAAGTAAAGTGGCTGTTCCACTGGATGTCATAAGGTGAAAGCACCAATTTGTAAGTCGCTCTGGATAAGAGCGTCTGCTAAATGACTTAAATGTAATGTAAATGATAATGGATGTTACCTGGTATGTTACCTGGTTGATGTAATATAATGTGTGTTACCTGGTATGTTACCTGGTAGATGTAATATAATGTATGTTACCAGGTAGATGTAATATAATGGATGTTACCTGGTATGTTACCTGGTAGATGTAATATAATGTATGTTACCTGGTAGATGTAATATAATGTATGTTACCTGGTAGATGTAATATAATGTATGTTACCTGGTAGATGTAATATAATGTATGTTACCTGGTAGATGTAATATAATGTGTGTTACCTGGTAGATGTAATATAATGTATGTTACCTGGTAGATGTAATATAATGGATGTTACCTGGTAGATGTAATATAATGTATGTTACCTGGTATGTTACCTGGTAGATGTAATATAATACTATTGTAAAGTAAAGTGGCTGTTCCACTGGATGTCATAAGGTGAAAGCACCAATTTGTAAGTCGCTCTGGATAAGAGCGTCTGCTAAATGACTTAAATGTAATGTAAATGATAATGGATGTTACCTGGTTGATGTAATATAATGTGTGTTACCTGGTATGTTACCTGGTAGATGTAATATAATGTATGTTACCAGGTAGATGTAATATAATGGATGTTACCTGGTATGTTACCTGGTAGATGTAATATAATGTATGTTACCTGGTAGATGTAATATAATGTATGTTACCTGGTAGATGTAATATAATGTATGTTACCTGGTAGATGTAATATAATGTATGTTACCTGGTATGTTACCTGGTAGATGTAATATAATGTATGTTACCTGGTAGATGTAATATAATGTATGTTACCTGGTAGATGTAATATAATGTATGTTACCTGGTATGTTACCTGGTAGATGTAATATAATTGATGTTACCAGGTATGTTACCTGGTAGATGTAATATAATGTATGTTACCTGGTAGATGTAATATAATGTATGTTACCTGGTAGATGTAATATAATGGATGTTACCTGGTAGATGTAATATAATGTATGTTACCTGGTAGATGTAATATAATGTATGTTACCTGGTAGATGTAGTATAATGTGTGTTACCTGGTAGATGTAATATAATGGATGTTACCTGGTAGATGTAATATAATGGATGTTACCTGGTAGATGTAATATAATGTATGTTACCTGGTAGATGTAATATAA
>NW_027039863.1:82385-89885 GCF_034236695.1 Oncorhynchus nerka | reverse complement strand
AGTAACTGTGTTCATCTCTACTGTACTGGGACCAGCTGGTACTAATAACTGTGTTCATCTCTACTGTACTGGGACCAGCTGGTACTAATAACTTTGTTCATCTCTACTGTACTGGGACCAGCTGGTACTAATAACTGTGTTCATCTCTACTGCACTGGGACCAGCTGGTACTAGTAACTGTGTTCATCTCTACTGTACTGGGACCAGCTGGTACTAATAACTGTGTTCATCTCTACTGTACTGGGACCAGCTGGTACTAATAACTGTGTTCATCTCTACTGTACTGGGACCAGCTGGTACTAATAACTGTGTTCATCTCTACTGCACTGGGACCAGCTGGTACTAATAACTGTGTTCATCTCTACTGTACTGGGACCAGCTGGTACTAGTAACTGTGTTCATCTCTACTGCACTGGGACCAGCTGGTACTAGTAACTGTGTTCATCTCTACTGCACTGGGACCAGCTGGTACTAATAACTGTGTTCATCTCTACTGTACTGGGACCAGCTGGTATTAATAACTGTGTTCATCTCTACTGTACTGGGACCAGCTGGTACTAATAACTGTGTTCATCTCTACTGTAGCTTTACTGCACTGGGACCAGCTGGTACTAATAACTGTGTTCATCTCTACTGCACTGGGACCAGCTGGTACTAATAACTGTGTTCATCTTTACTGCACTGGGACCAGCTGGTACTGATAACTGTGTTCATCTCTACTGGAGCTTCCCTGTACTCAGTAAGGGGGTGATACTTCCATAACTGTGTTTTCCCCCCCATAGCTCTCATTGCTCTCAGCAGATGTAAATGCCTGCGTCACTGTTCTAATCCGCCGTACAACAGAACTGGGTGTGGCTGTGACAGGAGGTGTTCACTTCAGGAACAGCTCAGATTCACCGTGGAGACAGGAGAGATATTTAGGTGACAGGACAGAGCTCTTTCTTCCCCTTCCTTAGTGTAGACCGGAGATCATCTGGAGAGAGATTTAGGTGACAGGACACAGCTCTTTCTTCCCCTTCCTTAGTGTAGACAGGAGATCATCTGGAGAGAGATTTAGGTGACAGAACACAGCTCTTTCTTCCCCTTCCTTAGTGTAGACAGGAGATCATCGGGAGAGAGACTTAGTTGACAGGACAGAGACACTTCTCTATTTCTTTAGAGAAGAAGAGAGATTTAGATGAGAGAACACTTTGTCTCCCTTACTTGGTGTAGGCAGGAGAGCCTATGAAGGAAAGTCGAAAATTCACTGAGGAGAGGAGAGGATGAATTAAGGTAGTGGTAGTGAAATATGGATATATCCTACTAGTGTAGGGAGGAGATAGTGGTAGTGATGTATATCTCCTACTAGTGTAGGGAGGAGATAGTGGTAGTGATAGATGGATATCTCCTACTAGTGTAGGGAGGAGATAGTGGTAGTGATAGATGGATATCTCCTACTAGTGTAGGGAGGAGATAGTGGTAGTGATGTATATCTCCTACTAGTGTAGGGAGGAGATAGTGGTAGTGATGTATATCTCCTATGAGTGTAGGGAGGAGATAGTGGTAGTGATGTATATCTCCTACTAGTGTAGGGAGGAGATAGTGGTAGTGATGTATATCTCCTACTAGTGTAGGGAGGAGATAGTGGTAGTGATGTATATCTCCTACTAGTGTAGGGAGGAGATAGTGGTAGTGATGTATATCTCCTACTAGTGTAGGGAGGAGATAGTGGTAGTGATGTATATCTCCTACGAGTGTAGGGAGGAGATAGTGGTAGTGATAGATGGATATCTCCTACTAGTGTAGGGAGGAGATAGTGGTAGTGATGGATATCTCCTACTAGTGTAGGGAGGAGATAGTGGTAGTGATAGATGGATATCTCCTACTAGTGTAGGGAGGAGATAGTGGTAGTGATGTATATCTCCTACTAGTGTAGGGAGGAGATAGTGGTAGTGATGTATATCTCCTATGAGTGTAGGGAGGAGATAGTGGTAGTGATAGATGGATATCTCCTACTAGTGTAGGGAGGAGATAGTGGTAGTGATGTATATCTCCTACTAGTGTAGGGAGGAGATAGTGGTAGTGATGTATATCTCCTACTAGTGTAGGGAGGAGATCGTTGTAGTGATGTATATATCCTACTTGTGTAGGGAGGAGATAGTGGTAGTGATGTATATCTCCTACTAGTGTAGGGATGGAGATAGTGGTATGATAGATGGATATCTCCTACTAGTGTAGGGAGGAGATAGTGGTAGTGATAGATGGATATCTCCTACTAGTGTAGGGAGGAGATAGTGGTAGTGATAGATGGATATCTCCTACTAGTGTAGGGAGGAGATAGTGGTAGTGATGTATATATCCTACTAGTGTAGGGAGGAGATAGTGGTAGTGATGTATATATCTTACGAGTGTAGGGAGGAGATAGTGGAGAGGTAAATTCTAGTAAAAGAAGTCACTCTGGATCGAACAGAGACCCATTATCAGCAACCATCACTCCTGTGTTCCAATGGCACGTTGTGTTAGCTAATCCAAGTATATCATTTTAAAAGACTAATTGATCATTAGAAAACCCTTTTGCAATTATGTTAGCACAGCTGAAAACTGTTGTTTTGATTAAAGCCATAAACTGGCCTTCTTTAAACTAGTTGAGTATCTGGAGCATCAGCATTTGTGGGTTGATTACAGGTTCAAAATGGCCAGAAACCAAGGTTTTCCTCTGAAACTCGTCAGTCTATTCTTGTTCTGAAAAATGAAGGCTATTCTATGCGAGAAATTGCCAAGAAACTGAAGATCTCGTGCAACGCTGTGAATTACACCCTTCACAGAACAGCGCAAACTGGTCTAAACCAGAATAGAAAGAGGAGTGGGAGGCCCCGGTGCACACGTCAACAGTGAAGAGGCGACTCCGGGATGCTGGCATTCTAGGCAGAGTTCCTCTGTCCAGTCTCAACGTCAACAGTGAAGAGACGACTCCGGGATGCTGGCCTTCTAGGCAGAGTTCCTCTGTCCAGTCTCAACGTCAACAGTGAAGAGGCGACTCCGGGATGCTGGCCTTCTAGGCAGAGTTCCTCTGTCCAGTCTCAACGTCAACAGTGAAGAGGCGACTCCGGGATGCTGGCCTTCTAGGCAGAGTTCCTCTGTCCAGTCTCAACGTCAACAGTGAAGAGGCGACCGGGATGCTGGCCTTCTAGGCAGAGTTCCTCTCTGTCCAGTCTCAACGTCAACAGTGAAGAGACGACTCCGGGATGCTGGCCTTCTAGGCAGAGTTCCTCTGTCCAGTCTCAATGTCAACAGTGAAAAGACGACTCCGGGATGCTGGCCTTCTAGGCAGAGTTCCTCTGTCCAGTCTCAACGTCAACAGTGAAGAGACGACTCATGGATGCTGGCCTTCTAGGCAGAGTTCCTCTGTCCAGTCTCAACGTCAACAGTGAAGAGACGACTCCGGGATGCTGGCCTTCTAGGCAGAGTTCCTCTGTCCAGTCTCAATGTCAACAGTGAAGAGACGACTCCGGGATGCTGGCCTTCTAGGCAGAGTTCCTCTGTCCAGTCTCAAAGTCAACAGTGAAGAGACGACTCCGGGATGCTGGCCTTCTAGGCAGATTTCCTCTGTCCAGTCTCAAAGTCAACAGTGAAGAGGCGACTCCAGGATGCTGGCCTTCTAGGCAGAGTTACTCTGTCCAGTGTCTGTGTTCTTTTGCCCGTCTTAATCTTTCCTTTTTTATTGGCCAGTCTGAGATATGGCTTTTTCTTGACAACTCTGCCTGTCATTGGCTGAGAAGATAAGAGAGATTACAGGATTGTCACAGTGACTGAGCTTCTGAGACGTGTCACCGAGTTCCTGTGTGGAATATTGGTGCGAGTAAGGATGCAAACACACACGCACGCACGCACGCACGCACGCACGCACGCACGCACACACACACACACACACACACACCCACACACACACACAGTATCAAGTGTATGGTGTTCAGCTGAAGGGTAGTGTAGGTCTTCAGCCTGACAGAGCTCTCTAGTCTGCTGAAGCATCACACAGTTACACTCTCTTCTTTAAACGGTTTAATATCAAAGGACACACTCACCGACACAAACACACACTGCCCTGTAGTAACCATGGTTACATAAGAGGTTTAAAATATTCACTGCTGGTCTCTTGCAGCTGACGATAACATGCTAACAACTTACAGCACAGATAACAACTTACAGCACAACACACACCAATACACACACACACACACACACTCACTCCAATACACACACTCACTCCAATACACACACACACACACACACACACACACTCCAATACACACACTCACTCCAATACATACACTCACTCCAATACACACACACACACACACACACACACACACACACACACACACACACACACACACACACACACACTACACTACACTACACTCCAGTACACTACACTATACTAGCCCAAGTGCTTTTACAACCCTGTCAAACCAGGACTAATGTAGTCATAGCCTGGTTCATTACAACCCCTGTCAAACCAGGACTACTGTAGTCATAGCCTGGTTCATTACAACCCTGTCAAACCATGACTACTGTAGTCATAGACTGGTTCATTATAACCCTGTCAAACCAGGACTACTGTGAGTCATAGCCTGGTTCATTACAACCCTGTCAAACCAGGACTACTGTAGTCATAGACTGGTTCTTTATAACCCTGTCAAACCAGGACTACTGTAGTCATAGCCTGGTTCATTACAACCCTGTGAAACCAGGACTACTGTAGTCATCCCCCTCTTCAAAGGGGGGGGACACTCTTGACCCAAACTGCTACATACCTATATCTATCCTACCATGCCTTTCTAAGGTCTTGAAAGCCAAGTCAGCAAACAGATTACCGTAATTACTGAATCTCACCATACCTTCTCTGCTATGCAATCTGGTTTCAGAGCTTGTCATGTGTGCACCTCAGCCACGCTCAAGGTCCTAAACGATATCTTAACCACCATCGATAAGAAACATTACTGTGCAGCCGTATTCATTGATCTGGCCAAGGCTTTCGACTCTGTCAATCACCACATCCTCATCGGAAGAGTCGACAGCCTTGGTTTCTCAAATGATTGCCTCGCCTGGTTCACCAACTACTTCTCTGATAGAGTTCAGTGTGTCAAATCGGAGGGTCTGCTGTCCGGACCTCTGGCAGTCTCTATGGGGGTGCCACAGGGTTCAATTCTTGGACCGACTCTTCTCTCTATACATCAATGAGGTCGCTCTTGCTGCTGGTGAGTCTCTGATCCACTCTACGCAGACGACACTATTCTGTATACTTCTGGCCCTTCTTTGGACACTGTGTTAACAACCCTCCAGGCAAGCTTCAATGCCATACAACTCTCCTTCCGTGGCCTCCAATTGCTCTTAAATACAAGTAAAACTAAATGCATGCTCTTCAACCCGATCGCTACCTGCACCTGCCCGCCATCACTACTCTGGACGGCTCTGACTTAGAATACGTGGACAACTTACTAAATACTTAGGTGTCTGGTTAGACTGTAAACTCTCCTTCCAGACCCATATCAAACATCTCCAATCCAAAGTTAAATCTAGAATTGGCTTCCTATTTCGCAATAAAGCATCCTTCACTCATGCTGCCAAACATACCCTTGTAAAACTGACCATCCTACCAATCCTCGACTTTGGCGATGTCATTTACAAAATAGCCTCCAATACCCTACTCAACAAATTGGATGCAGTCTATCACAGTGCAATCCGTTTTGTCACCAAAGCCCCAGAGCATTACCCACCATTGCGACCTGTACGCTCTCGTTGGCTGGCCCTCGCTTCATACTCGTCGCCAAACCCACTGGCTCCATGTCATCTACAAGACCCTGCTAGGTAAAGTCCCCCCTTATCTCAGCTCGCTGGTCACCATAGCATCTCCCACCTGTAGCACACGCTCCAGCAGGTATATCTCTCTAGTCACCCCCAAAACCAATTCTTTCTTTGGCCGCCTATCCTTCCAGTTCTCTGCTGCCAATGACTGGAACGAACTACAAAAATCTCTGAAACTGGAAACACTTATCTCCTCACTAGTTTTTAAGCACCAACTGTCAGAGCAGCTCACAGATTACTGCACCTTGTACATAGCCCACCTATAATTTAGCTTAAACAACTACCTCTTTCCCAACTGTATTTTAATTAATTTATTTATTTTGCTCCTTTTGCACCCCATTATTTTTATTTCTACTTTGCACATTCTTCCATTGCAAAACTACCATTCCAGTGTTTTACTTGCTATATTGTATTTACTTTGCCACCATGGCCTTTTTTTTTTGCCTTTACCTCCCTCATTTGCTCACATCGTATATATATATATATATAGACTTGTTTCTACTGTATTATTGACTGTATGTTTGTTTTACTCCATGTGTAACTCTGTGTCGTTGTATCTGTCGAACTGCTTTGCTTTATCTTGGCCAGGTCGCAATTGTAAATGAGAACTTGTTCTCAACTTGCCTACCTGGTTAAATAAAGGTGAAATAAAAACATTAAAAATTCAAATAGACTGGTTCATTACAACCCTGTCAAACCAGGACTACTGTAGTCATAGACTGGTTCATTACAACCCTGAATTACAACTATGGAACTAATTCATTACAACTACAGCTGTGTCCTTCTAGTAGAAGAGCTCCTGAACAACACTAATGGACTCTCAGTAGGTATTACTGTTGTTATTAATTGTTATCTAGTGAATGAGAGGGACTTAAATGGCACCCTAGTCCCTATATAGTGTACTACTTTAGACCAGTTCTCATATGGTGTTGTAGTGCACTAAATTGTGACATATAAGCTATGAGATAACCGAGAGAAAACAGAGAACATGATGCACCAAAGAGAGAGAGATTAATTTTACCCACAATGCTTTGGGCTGTGTGATCTCCTAGGCTACCAGGAGGAGAGCCCAGAGGGGGAGGCGGAGGAAGTGGAGAGAGAGAGAGAGAGAGAGAGAGAGAGAGAGAGAGAGAGAGAGAGAGAGAGCAGAGAGAGAGAATGGCGAGAGAGAGACAGAGAGAGAGAGACAAAGAGAGAGAGAGCATAGAGAGCAGAGAGAGAGAGAGCGAGAGAGAGACAGAGAGACAGAACAGAGAAAGAGAGCAGAGAGAGACAGAGCAGAGAGAGAGAGAGACAGAGAGAGGGAGTGGAGGGGTAGGAGAGGAGAGGAAGAAGAGGAGGAGGAGGAGGATGACAAAAAGAGGAGGGAAGGTGTGAATGACGAACATCAGAATGTGGAGGGTCGATGCGAGTTTGTATGTTGCTGAGAGAATAGTCATCACTAACTCTCTCTCGCCCCCGTGTGAGAGGAAGTCATAGATTGTTGATAGAAGCCTGATTCATCATCACACACCTTCTGCCTCAGTCCTCACCTCTGACCCCTGCAGCTCCTTTCAGCATTCTTTCATAGCATTCTGTCTCTCTCTACTGACCCCTCTTAGCATTCTGTCATGTTCTCTCCTCCCACCTCTGACCCTTCATAGCATTCTGTCATGT
>NW_027039863.1:63497-81885 GCF_034236695.1 Oncorhynchus nerka | reverse complement strand
GAATGGACAGGTGGACAGGTAGACAGTATAATAGTCTGGAGAATGGACAGGTAGACAGTATTATAGTCTGGAGAATGGACAGGTAGACAGTATAATAGTCTGGAGAATGGACAGGTAGACAGTATAATAGTCTGGAGAATGGACAGGTAGACAGTATAATAGTCTGGAGAATGGACAGGTACAGACAGTATAATAGTCTGGAGAATGGACAGGTGGACAGGGAGACAGTATAATAGTCTGGAGAATGGACAGGAGACAGTATAATAGTCTGGAGAATGGACAGGTGGACAGTATAATAGTCTGGAGAATGGACAGGTAGACAGTATAATAGTCTGGAGGACAGGTGGACAGGTAGACAGTATAATAGTCTGGAGAATGGACAGGTAGACAGTATAATAGTCTGGAGAATGGACAGGTAGACAGTATAATAGTCTGGAGAATGGACAGGTAGACAGTATAATAGTCTGGAGAATGGACAGGTAGACAGTATAATAGTCTGGACAGAGAATGGACAGGTAGACAGTATAATAGTCTGAGAATGGACAGGTAGACAGTATAATAGTCTGGAGAATGGACAGGTAGACAGTATAATAGTCTGAGAATGGACAGGTAGACAGTATAATAGTCTGGAGAATGGACAGGTAGACAGTATAATAGTCTGGAGAATGGACAGGTAGACATTATAATAGTCTGGAGAATGGACAGGTAGACAGTATAATAGTCTGGAGAATGGACAGGTAGACAGTATAATAATAGTCTGGAGAATGGACAGGTGGACAGGGAGAGAGTATAATAGTCTAGAGAATGGACAGGTAGACAGTATAATAGTCTGGAGAATGGACAGGTAGACAGTATAATAGTCTGGAGAATGGACAGGTAGACAGTATAATAGTCTGGAGAATGGACAGGTAGACAGTATAATAGTCTGGAGAATGGACAGGTGGACAGGTGGACAGTATAATAGTCTGGAGAATGGACAGGTAGACAGTATAATAGTCTGGAATGGAGAATGGACAGGTAGACTGGAGAATGGACAGGTAGACAGTAATAGTCTGGAGAATGGACAGGTAGACAGTATAATAGTCTGAGAATGGACAGGTAGACAGTATAATAGTCTGGAGAATGGACAGGTAGACAGTATAATAGTCTGGAGAATGGACAGGTGGACAGTATAATAGTCTGGAGAATGGACAGGTAGACAGTATAATAGTCTGGAGAATGGACAGGTAGACAGTATAATAGTCTGGAGAATGGACAGGTAGACAGTATAATAGTCTGGAGAATGGACAGGTAGACAGTATAATAGTCTGGAGAATGGACAGGTGGACAGTATAATAGTCTGGAGACAGTATAATAGTCTGGAGAATGGACAGGTAGACAGTATAATAGTCTGAGAATGGACAGGTGGATAATAGTCTGAGAATGGACAGGTAGACAGTATAATAGTCTGGAGAATGGACAGGTAGACAGTATTATAGTCTGGAGAATGGACAGGTAGACAGTATAATAGTCTGGAGAATGGACAGGTGGACAGGTAGACAGTATAATAGTCTGGAGAATGGACAGGTAGACAGTATAATAGTCTGGAGAATGGACAGGTAGACAGTATAATAGTCTGGAGAATGGACAGGTAGACAGTATAATAGTCTGGAGAATGGACAGGTAGACAGTATAATAGTCTGGAGAATGGACAGGTAGACAGTATAATAGAGTATATAATAGTCTGGAGAATGGACAGGTAGACAGCAGGTAGACAATGTAATAGTCTGGAGAATGGACAGGTAGACAGTATAATAGTCTGGAGAATGGACAGGTAGACAGTATAATAGTAGAGAGTATAATAGTCTGGAGAATGGACAGGTAGACAGTATAATAGTCTGGAGAATAGACAGCATTATAGTCTAGAGAATGGACAGGTAGACAGTATAATAGTCTAAAGAATGGACAGGTAGACAGTATAATAGTCTGGAGAATGGACAGGTAGACAGTATTATAGTCTAGAGAATGGACAGGTAGACAGTAATTGTAGTCTGGAGAATGGACAGTAGACAGTATAATAGTCTGAGAATGGACAGGTAGACAGTATAATAGTCTAGAGAATGGACAGGTAGACAGTATAATAGTCTGGAGAATGGACAGGTAGACAGTATAATAGTCAGAATGGATTGAATGTTGAGAATCAGGTGGACAGCAGGTAGACAGTATAATAGTCTGGAGAATGGACAGGTAGACAGTATAATAGTCTGTCAGAATGGACAGGTCAGACAGTATAATAGTTGGAGAATGGACAGGTAGACAGTATAATAGTCTAGAGAATGGACAGGTAGACGGTATAATAGTCTGGAGAATGGACAGGTAGACAGTAGACATATAATAGTCTGTCCAGAATGGACAGGTGATTGGTGTGTCTGTGGACAGGTGGACAGTATAATAGTTGTCGGAGAATGGACAGGTGGACAGTGGTAGACAGTATAATAGTCTGTGAATGGACAGGTAGACAGGTAGACAGTATATAGTCTGAGAATGGACAGGTAGATGGCAGGTAGACAGTATAATAGTCTGGAGAGGACAGGTGGACAGGTAGACAGTATAATAGTCTGAGAATGGACAGGTAGACAGTATAATAGTTGGAGAATGGACAGGTAGACAGTATAATAGTCTGGAGAATGGACAGGTAGACAGTATAATAGTCTTGAGAATGGACAGTGTAATAGTCAGTAGGTAGACAGATATAATAGTCTGGAGAATGGACAGGTAGACAGCAGGTGTATAATAGTCTGGAGAATGGACAGGTAGACAGTATAATAGTCTGGAGAATGGACAGGTAGACAGTATAATAGTCTGGAGAATGGACAGGTAGACAGTATAATAGTCTGGAGAATGGACAGGTGATTGGAATGGACAGGTAGACAGTATAATAGTCTGGAGAATGGACAGGTAGACAGTATAATAGTCTGTCAGAATGGACAGGTAGACAACAGGTAGACAGTATAATAGTCTGGAGAATGGACAGGTAGACAGTGATAATAGTCAGTCAGTGAGAATGGACAGGTAGACAGTATAATAGTCTGGAGAATGGATAGTCAGTATAGTCTGGAGAATGGACAGGTAGACAACAGGTAGACAGTATAATAGTCTGAGAATGGACAGGTAGACAGTATAATAGTCTGGAGAATGGACAGGTAGACAGTATAATAGTCTGGAGAATGGACAGGTAGACAGTATTATAGTCTGGAGAATGGACAGGTAGACAGTATATTCAGTCTTGAGAATGGACAGGTAGACAGTATAATAATACAGTCTGGAGAATGGACAGGTAGACAGTATAATAGTCTGGAGAATGGACATGAGACAGTAATAGTCTGATGACAGGTAGACAGTATAATAGTCTGGAGAGGACAGGTAGACAGTATTATAGTCTGAGGAGAATGGACAGGCTAGACAGTCATAATAGTCTAGAGAATGGACAGAGACAGTATAATAGTCTGAGGAGAATGGACAGAATGCTAGACAGTATAATAGTCTGGAGAATGGACAGGCTATGACAGGGTAGACAGTATAATAGTCTGAGAATGGACAGGTAGACAGTATAATAGTCTAGAGAATGGACAGGTAGACAGTATAATAGTCTGGAGAATGGACAGGTAGACAGGTAGTCTAGAGAATGGACAGGTAGACAGTATAATAGTCTGAGAATGGACATAGACAGTATAATAGTCTGAGAGAATGGACAGGTATGACAGCAGAATAGTCTGGAGAATGACAGGTAGACTATAATAGTCTGAGAGAATGGACAGGTAGACAGGTAGACAGTATAATAGTCTGACAGAATGGACAGGTAGACAGCAGGTAGACAGTATAATAGTCTGGAGAATGGACAGGTGGAAGGTAGACAGATAATAGTGAGACAGGACATAGACAGTATGCTATAGTCTGGAGAATGACAGGTATATAATAGACAGGTATTAATAGTCTGGAGAATGGACAGGTAGACAGTATAATAGTCTGGAGAATGGACAGGTAGACAGTATAATAGTCTGGAGAAGGGTCAGCAGGTGGAGGAGGAATGGACAGGTGACAGAATAATAGTCTGAGAATGGACAGGTAGACAGGGTCAGAGTCTGAGAATGGACAGGTAGACAGACATAATAGCTGAGAATGGACAGTCAGTATAATAGGTCTGAGAATGGACAGGTAGACAGTATAATAGTCTGAAGAATGGATGAGGGTCAGGTAGACAGTATAATAGTCTGGAGAATGGACAGGTAGACAACAGGTAGACAGTATAATAGTCAGAGAGAATGGACAGGTAGACAGTGTAATAGTCTGAGGAGAATGGACAGGTAGACAGTATAATAGTCTGGAGAATGGACAGGTAGTCAGTATAATAGTCTGGAGAATGGACAGGTAGACAACAGGTAGACAGTATAATAGTCTGGAGAATGGACAGGGTAGACAGTATTATAGTCTGGAGAATGGACAGGTAGACAGTCTAATAGTCTGGGACGAGAATGGACACCAGCAACATAGACAGTATTATAGTCTGGAGAATGGACAGGTAGACAGTATTATAGTCTGGAGAATGGACAGGTAGACAGTATAATAGTCTCTGGAGAATGGACAGGTAGACAGTATAATAGTCTGGAGAATGGACAGGTAGACAGTCTTATAGTCTGTCTGGACAGGTAGACAGTATAATAGTCTGGAGAATGGACAGGTAGACAGTATTATAGTCTGGAGAATGGACAGGTAGACAGTATAATAGTCTGAGAATGGACAGGTAGACAGTATAATAGTCTGGAGAATGGACAGGTAGACAGTATAATAGTCTGGAGAATGGACAGGTGGACAGCAGGTAGACAGTATAATAGTCTGAGAATGGACAGGTAGACAGTATAATAGTCTAGAGAATGGACAGGTAGACAGTATAATAGTCTGAGAATGGACAGGTAGACAGTATAATAGTCTGAGAATGGACAGGTAGACAGTATAATAGTCTAGAGAATGGACAGGTAGACAGTATAATAGTCTGAGAATGGACAGGTAGAGAATGGACAGGTAGACAGTATAATAGTCTAGAGAATGGACAGGTAGACAGTATAATAGTCTGGAGAATGGACAGGTAGACAGTATAATAGTCTAGAGAATGGACAGGTAGACAGTATAATAGTCTGGAGAATGGACAGGTAGACAGCAGTATTATAGTCTGGAGAATGGACAGGTAGACAGTATAATAGTCTGGAGAATGGACAGGTAGACAGTATAATAGTCTGAGAATGGACAGGTAGACAGTATAATAGTCTGGAGAATGGACAGGTAGACAGTATAATAGTCTGGAGAATGGACAGGTAGACAGTGTAATAGTCTGGAGAATGGACAGGTAGACAGCAGTCTGAGAATGGACAGACAGTATAATAGTCTGGAGAATGGACAGGTAGACAGCAGGTAGACAGTGTAATAGTCTGGAGAATGGACAGGTAGACAGTATAATAGTCTAGAGTGGACAGTATAGTATAATAGTCTGGAGAATGGACAGGTGGTCTGAGAATGGACAGGTAGACAGTATAATAGTCTGGAGAATGGACAGGTAGACAGTATAATAGTCTGGAGAATGGACAGGTAGACAGTATAATAGTCTAAAGAATGGACAGGTAGACAGTGTAATAGTCTGGAGAATGGACAGGTAGACAGTATAATAGTCTGGAGAATGGACAGGTAGACAGCAGGTAGACAGTATAATAGTCTGGAGAATGGATGGATATTAGTCTGGAGAATGGACAGGTAGACAGTATAATAGTCTAGAGAATGGACAGGTAGACAGTATAATAGTCTGGAGAATGGACAGGTAGACAGTATAATAGTCTGTCAGTCAGTGATTGATGTGTTGTCAGTCAGTGATGGGTGTGTTGTCAGTCAGTGATGGATATGTTGTCAGTCAGTGATTGGTGTGTTGTCAGTCAGTGATAGATGAGTTGTCAGTCAGTGATTGGTGTGTTGTCAGTCAGTGATAGATGAGTTGTCAGTCAGTGATTGGTGTGTTGTCAGTCAGTGATTGGTGTGTTGTCAGTCAGTGATTGGTGTGTTGTCAGTCAGTGATTGGTGTGTTGTCAGTCAGTGATAGATGAGTTGTCAGTCAGTGATTGGTGTGTTGTCAGTCAGTGATAGATGAGTTGTCAGTCAGTGATTGGTGTGTTGTCAGTCAGTGATAGATGAGTTGTCAGTCAGTGATTGGTGTGTTGTCAGTCAGTGATAGATGAGTTGTCAGTCAGTGATTGGTGTGTTGTCAGTCAGTGATAGATGAGTTGTCAGTCAGTGATTGGTGTGTTGTCAGTCAGTGATAGATGAGTTGTCAGTCAGTGATTGGTGTGTTGTCAGTCAGTGATAGATGAGTTGTCAGTCAGTGATTGGTGTGTTGTCAGTCAGTGATAGATGAGTTGTCAGTCAGTGATTGGTGTGTTGTCAGTCAGTGATAGATGAGTTGTCAGTCAGTGATTGGTGTGTTGTCAGTCAGTGATAGATGAGTTGTCAGTCAGTGATTGGTGTGTTGTCAGTCAGTGATAGATGAGTTGTCAGTCAGTGATTGGTGTGTTGTCAGTCAGTGATAGATGAGTTGTCAGTCAGTGATTGGTGTGTTGTCAGTCAGTGATAGATGAGTTGTCAGTCAGTGATTGGTGTGTTGTCAGTCAGTGATAGATGAGTTGTCAGTCAGTGATTGGTGTGTTGTCAGTCAGTGATAGATGAGTTGTCAGTCAGTGATTGGTGTTTGTCAGTCAGTGATAGATGAGTTGTCAGTCAGTGATTGGTGTGTTGTCAGTCAGTGATAGATGAGTTGTCAGTCAGTGATTGGTGTGTTGTCAGTCAGTGATAGATGAGTTGTCAGTCAGTGATTGGTGTGTTGTCAGTCAGTGATAGATGTGTTGTCAGTCAGTGATAGATGTGTTGTCACCAATTAGCCTGTTATCTTGATAACCTGTTAGCTGGTCCTCTGGTCCTCTGAGAGTTGTTCGGCTTGTCTTTAATATAGACATTTAAACAAATTTAAATGAGTTGGCAATGTACCAGATCAAGTAATTTGCATACATTAATTGATTGATTGATCTTTGTGCATTTTTCGAGCACACTTTTCATCCTCTTCCTATTCAGCCTCTTGTTTTGATGCAGGCAGTCTACCTGGCCACTGCTGTGACATAATACACTGCAAGACATAATACATCTGATTGACATGACACAAAGCAAGAGAACATGACAGAATGCTATGAAGGGTCAGTAGTGAGGAGAGAACATGACAGAATGCTATGAAGGGTCAGTAGTGAGGAGAGAACATGACAGAATGCTATGAAGGGTCAGAAGGGTCAGAATGCTATGAAGGGTGAGGAGGAGAGAACATGACAGAACGCTATGAAGGGTCAGTAGTGAGGAGAGAACATGACAGAATGCTATGAAGGGTCAGAGGTGAGGAGAGAACATGACAGAATGCTATGAAGGGTCAGAGGTGAGGAGAGAACATGACAGAATGCTATGAAGGGTCAGTAGTGAGGAGAGAACATGACAGAATGCTATGAAGGGTCAGAGGTGAGGAGAGAACATGACAGAATGCTATGAAGGGTCAGAGGAGAGAACATGACAGAACGCTATGAAGGGTCAGTGAGGAGAGAACATGAGAATGTTATGAGAAGAGGTGAGGAGAACATGACAGAATGCTATGAAGGGTCAGAGGTGAGGAGAGAACATGACAGAATGCTATGAAGGGTCAGAGGTGAGGAGAGAACATGACAGAATGCTATGAAGGGTCAGTAGTGAGGAGAGAACATGACAGAATGCTATGAAGGGTCAGAGGAGAGAACATGACAGAATGCTATGAAGGGTCAAGGTGAGGAGAGAACATGACAGAATGCTATGAAGGGTCAGTGAGGACATGAGGAGAGAACATGACAGAATGCTATGAAGGGTCAGAGGTGAGGACAGAACATGACAGAATGAAAGAATGCTATGAGGGGTCAGAGGTGAGGAGAGAACATGAAAGAATGCTATGAAGGGTCAGTAGGGAGGAGAGAACATGACAGAATGCTATGAAGGGTCAGAGGTGAGGAGAGAACATGACAGAATGCTATGAAGGGTCAGAGGTGAGGAGAGAACATGACAGAATGCTATGAAGGGTCAGTAGTGAGGAGAGAACATGACAGAATGCTATGAAGGGTCAGAGGTGAGGAGAGAACATGACAGAATGCTATGAAGGGTCAGAGGTGAGGAGAGAACATGACAGAATGCTATGAAGGGTCAGAGGTGAGGACATGACAGAATGCTATGAAGGGTCAGAGGAGAGAACATGACAGAATGCTATGAAGGGTCAGAGGTGAGGACATGACAGAATGCTATGAGGGGTCAGAGGTGAGGAGAGAACATGACAGAATGCTATGAAGGGTCAGTAGGGAGGAGAGAACATGAAAGAATGCTATGAGGGGTCAGAGGTGAGGAGAGAACATGAAAGAATGCTATGAAGGGTCAGTAGGGAGGAGAGAACATGACAGAATGCTATGAAGGGTCAGAGGTGAGGACATGACAGAATGCTATGAGGGGTCAGAGCTGAGGAGAGAACATGACAGAATGCTATGAGGGGTCAGAGGTGAGGAGAGAACATGACAGAATGCTATGAAGGGTCAGAGGTGAGGAGAGAACATGACAGAATGCTATGAAGGGTCAGAGGTGAGGAGAGAACATGACAGAATGACAGAATATGAGGGGAGGTGAGGACATGACAGAATGCTATGGGGGTCAGAGGTGAGAGAACATGAAAATGAATCAGCTGATGAGGGGTCAGAGGTGAGGACTGAGAATGCAGAAGGTGTGTGATGATGAAGGGTCAGGCTTCTATCAAGCTGAGGAGAGAACATGACAGACAATCTATGACTTCAGAGGTCTCAGAATGCTACAGAGGGAGGAGAGAACATGACAGAATGCTATGGGGGTCAGATGACTATTCTCTCAGCAACATACAAACTCGCACAACAATCTATGACTTCCTCCACATTCTGATGTTCGTCATTCAGCAACATACAAACCTCCTCTGATTTGTCATCCTCCTCCTCCATCTCCTCCTCTTTCTTCCTCTCCTCTCCTACCCCTCCACTCCTCTCTCTGTCTCTCTCTCTCTGCTCTGTCTCTCTCTGCTCTCTTTCTCTGTTCTGTCTCTCTGTCTCTCTCTTTGTCTCTCTCTCGCTCTCTCTCTCTCTGCTCTCTATGCTCTCTCTCTCTTTGTCTCTCTCTCTCTGTCTCTCTCTCGCCATTCTCTCTCTCTGCTCTCTCTCTCTCTCTCTCTCTCTCTCTCTCTCTCTCTCTCTCTCTCTCTCTCTCTCTCCACTTCCTCCGCCTCCCCCTCTGGGCTCTCCTCCTGGTAGCCTAGGAGATCACACAGCCCAAAGCATTGTGGGTAAAATTAATCTCTCTTTGGTGCATCATGTTCTCTGTTTTCTCTCGGTTATCTCATAGCTTATATGTCACAATTTAGTGCACTACAACACCATATGAGAACTGGTCTAAAGTAGTACACTATATAGGGACTAGGGTGCCATTTAAGTCCCTCTCATTCACTAGATAACAATTAATAACAACAGTAATACCTACTGAGAGTCCATTAGTGTTGTTCAGGAGCTCTTCTACTAGAAGGACACAGCTGTAGTTGTAATGAATTAGTTCCATAACACAGTTGTAATTGTAATGAACAGGACTACAGTTGTAATGAACCAGTCTATGACTACAGTAGTCCTGGTTTGACAGGGTTGTAATGAACCAGGCTATGACTACATTAGTCCTGGTTTGACAGGGTTGTAATGAACCAGTCTATTTGAATTTTTAATGTTTTTATTTCACCTTTATTTAACCAGGTAGGCAAGTTGAGAACAAGTTCTCATTTACAATTGCGACCTGGCCAAGATAAAGCAAAGCAGTTCGACAGATACAACGACACAGAGTTACACATGGAGTAAAACAAACATACAGTCAATAATACAGTAGAAACAAGTCTATATATATATATATACGATGTGAGCAAATGAGGGAGGTAAAGGCAAAAAAAAAAGGCCATGGTGGCAAAGTAAATACAATATAGCAAGTAAAACACTGGAATGGTAGTTTTGCAATGGAAGAATGTGCAAAGTAGAAATAAAAATAATGGGGTGCAAAGGAGCAAAATAAATTAATTAATTAAATACAGTTGGGAAAGAGGTAGTTGTTTGGGCTAAATTATAGGTGGGCTATGTACAGGTGCAGTAATCTGTGAGCTGCTCTGACAGTTGGTGCTTAAAGCTAGTGAGGGAGATAAGTGTTTCCAGTTTCAGAGATTTTTGTAGTTCGTTCCAGTCATTGGCAGCAGAGAACTGGAAGGATAGGCGGCCAAAGAAAGAATTGGTTTTGGGGGTGACTAGAGAGATATACCTGCTGGAGCGTGTGCTACAGGTGGGAGATGCTATGGTGACCAGCGAGCTGAGATAAGGGGGACTTTACCTAGCAGGGTCTTGTAGATGACATGGAGCCAGTGGGTTTGGCGACGAGTATGAAGCGAGGGCCAGCCAACGAGAGCGTACAGGTCGCAATGGTGGGTAGTATATGGGGCTTTGGTGACAAAACGGATTGCACTGTGATAGACTGCATCCAATTTGTTGAGTAGGGTATTGGAGGCTATTTTGTAAATGACATCGCCAAAGTCGAGGATTGGTAGGATGGTCAGTTTTACAAGGGTATGTTTGGCAGCATGAGTGAAGGATGCTTTATTGCGAAATAGGAAGCCAATTCTAGATTTAACTTTTGGATTGAGATGTTTGATATGGGTCTGGAAGGAGAGTTTACAGTCTAACCAGACACCTAAGTATTTGTAGTTGTCCACGTATTCTAAGTCAGAGCCGTCCAGAGTAGTGATGGCGGGCAGGTGCAGGTAGCGATCGGTTGAAGAGCATGCATTTAGTTTTACTTGTATTTAAGAGCAATTGGAGGCCACGGAAGGAGAGTTGTATGGCATTGAAGCTTGCCTGGAGGGTTGTTAACACAGTGTCCAAAGAAGGGCCAGAAGTATACAGAATAGTGTCGTCTGCGTAGAGGTGGATCAGAGACTCACCAGCAGCAAGAGCGACCTCATTGATGTATAGAGAGAAGAGAGTCGGTCCAAGAATTGAACCCTGTGGCACCCCCATAGAGACTGCCAGAGGTCCGGACAGCAGACCCTCCGATTTGACACACTGAACTCTATCAGAGAAGTAGTTGGTGAACCAGGCGAGGCAATCATTTGAGAAACCAAGGCTGTCGAGTCTTCCGATGAGGATGTGGTGATTGACAGAGTCGAAAGCCTTGGCCAGATCAATGAATACGGCTGCACAGTAATGTTTCTTATCGATGGTGGTTAAGATATCGTTTAGGACCTTGAGCGTGGCTGAGGTGCACACATGACAAGCTCTGAAACCAGATTGCATAGCAGAGAAGGTATGGTGAGATTCGAAATGGTCGGTAATCTGTTTGTTGACTTGGCTTTCGAAGACCTTAGAAAGGCATGGTAGGATAGATATAGGTATGTAGCAGTTTGGGTCAAGAGTGTCCCCCCCCTTTGAAGAGGGGGATGACTACAGTAGTCCTGGTTTCACAGGGTTGTAATGAACCAGGCTATGACTACAGTAGTCCTGGTTTGACAGGGTTATAAAGAACCAGTCTATGACTACAGTAGTCCTGGTTTGACAGGGTTGTAATGAACCAGGCTATGACTACAGTAGTCCTGGTTTGACAGGGTTATAATGAACCAGTCTATGACTACAGTAGTCATGGTTTGACAGGGTTGTAATGAACCAGGCTATGACTACAGTAGTCCTGGTTTGACAGGGTTGTAATGAACCAGGCTATGACTACATTAGTCCTGGTTTGACAGGGTTGTAAAAGCACTTGGGCTAGTATAGTGTAGTGTACTGGAGTGTAGTGTAGTGTAGTGTGTGTGTGTGTGTGTGTGTGTGTGTGTGTGTGTGTGTGTGTGTGTGTGTGTGTGTGTGTATTGGAGTGAGTGTATGTATTGGAGTGAGTGTGTGTATTGGAGTGTGTGTGTGTGTGTGTGTGTGTGTGTATTGGAGTGAGTGTGTGTATTGGAGTGAGTGTGTGTGTGTGTGTGTGTATTGGTGTGTGTTGTGCTGTAAGTTGTTATCTGTGCTGTAAGTTGTTAGCATGTTATCGTCAGCTGCAAGAGACCAGCAGTGAATATTTTAAACCTCTTATGTAACCATGGTTACTACAGGGCAGTGTGTGTTTGTGTCGGTGAGTGTGTCCTTTGATATTAAACCGTTTAAAGAAGAGAGTGTAACTGTGTGATGCTTCAGCAGACTAGAGAGCTCTGTCAGGCTGAAGACCTACACTACCCTTCAGCTGAACACCATACACTTGATACTGTGTGTGTGTGTGTGTGTGTGTGTGTGTGTGTGTGTGTGTGTGTGTGTGTGTGTGTGTGTGTGTGTGTGTGTGTGTGTGTGTGTGCGTGTGTGCATGCGTGCGTGCGTGCGTGCGTGTGTGCGTGCGTGTGTGTTTGCATCCTTACTCGCACCAATATTCCACACAGGAACTCGGTGACACGTCTCAGAAGCTCAGTCACTGTGACAATCCTGTAATCTCTCTTATCTTCTCAGCCAATGACAGGCAGAGTTGTCAAGAAAAAGCCATATCTCAGACTGGCCAATAAAAAAGGAAAGATTAAGACGGGCAAAAGAACACAGACACTGGACAGAGTAACTCTGCCTAGAAGGCCAGCATCCCGGAGTCGTCTCTTCACTGTTGACGTTGAGACTGGACAGAGGAACTCTGCCTAGAAGGCCAGCATCCCGTAGTCGACTGTTGAGAGACTGGACAGAGGAACTCTGCCTAGAAGGCCAGCATCCCGGAGTCGCCTCTTCACTGTTGACGTTGAGACTGGACAGAGGAACTCTGCCTAGAAGGCCAGCATCCCGGAGTCGTCTCTTCACTGTTGACGTTGAGACTGGACAGAGGAACTCTGCCTAGAAGGCCAGCATCCATGAGTCGTCTCTTCACTGTTGACGTTGAGACTGGACAGAGGAACTCTGCCTAGAAGGCCAGCATCCCGGAGTCGCCTCTTCACTGTTGACTTTGAGACTGGACAGAGGAACTCTGCCTAGAAGGCCAGCATCCCGTAGTCGTCTCTTCACTGTTGACGTTGAGACTGGACAGAGGAACTCTGCCTAGAAGGCCAGCATCCATGAGTCGTCTCTTCACTGTTGACGTTGAGACTGGACAGAGGAACTCTGCCTAGAAGGCCAGCATCCCGGAGTCGCCTCTTCACTGTTGACGTTGAGACTGGACAGAGGAACTCTGCCTAGAAGGCCAGCATCCATGAGTCGTCTCTTCACTGTTGACGTTGAGACTGGACAGAGGAACTCTGCCTAGAAGGCCAGCATCCCGGTCGCCTCTTCACTGTCGTCTCTTCACTGTTGACGTTGAGACTGGACAGAGGAACTCTGCCTAGAAGGCCAGCATCCCGTAGTCGTCTCTTCACTGTTGACGTTGAGACTGGACAGAGGAACTCTGCCTAGAAGGCCAGCATCCCGGAGTCGCCTCTTCACTGTTGACATTGAGACTGGACAGAGGAACTCTGCCTAGAAGGCCAGCATCCCGTAGTCGTCTCTTCACTGTTGACGTTGAGACTGGACAGAGGAACTCTGCCTCCACATCCCGGAGTCGTCTCTTCACTGTTGACGTTGAGACTGGACAGAGGAACTCTGCCTAGAAGGCCAGCATCCATGAGTCGTCTCTTCACTGTTGACGTTGAGACTGGACAGAGGAAATCTGCCTAGAAGGCCAGCATCCCGGAGTCGCCTCTTCACTGTTGACGTTGAGACTGGACAGAGGAACTCTGCCTAGAAGGCCAGCATCCCGGAGTCGCCTCTTCACTGTTGACTTTGAGACTGGACAGAGGAACTCTGCCTAGAAGGCCAGCATCCCGGAGTCGTCTCTTCACTGTTGACGTTGAGACTGGACAGAGGAACTCTGCCTAGAAGGCCAGCATCCCGGAGTCGTCTCTTCACTGTTGACGTTGAGACTGGACAGAGGAACTCTGCCTAGAATGCCAGCATCCCGAAGTCGCCTCTTCACTGTTGACGTGTGCACCGGGGCCTCCCACTCCTCTTTCTATTCTGGTTTAGACCAGTTTGCGCTGTTCTGTGAAGGGTGTAATTCACAGCGTTGCACGAGATCTTCAGTTTCTTGGCAATTTCTCGCATAGAATAGCCTTTATTTTTCAGAACAAGAATAGACTGACGAGTTTCAGAGGAAAACCTTGGTTTCTGGCCATTTTGAACCTGTAATCGAACCCACAAATGCTGATGCTCCAGATACTCAACTAGTTTAAAGAAGGCCAGTTTATGGCTTCTTTAATCAAAACAACAGTTTTCAGCTGTGCTAACATAATTGCAAAAGGGTTTTCTAATGATCAATTAGTCTTTTAAAATGATATACTTGGATTAGCTAACACAACGTGCCATTGGAACACAGGAGTGATGGTTGCTGATAATGGGTCTCTGTTCGATCCAGAGTGACTTCTTTTACTAGAATTTACCTCTCCACTATCTCCTCCCTACACTCGTAAGATATATACATCACTACCACTATCTCCTCCCTACACTAGTAGGATATATACATCACTACCACGATCTCCTCCCTACACTAGTAGGATATATACATCACTACCACTATCTCCTCCCTACACTAGTAGGAGATATCCATCTATCACTACCACTATCTCCTCCCTACACTAGTAGGAGATATCCATCTATCACTACCACTATCTCCATCCCTACACTAGTAGGAGATATACATCACTACCACTATCTCCTCCCTACACTAGTAGGATATATACATCACTACAACGATCTCCTCCCTACACTAGTAGGATATATACATCACTACCACTATCTCCTCCCTACACTCGTAGGAGATATACATCACTACCACTATCTCATCCCTACACTCGTAGGAGATATACATCACTACCACTATCTCCTCCCTACACTCATAAGAGATATACATATATCACTACCACTATCTCCTCCCTACACTCATAAGAGATATACATCACTACCACTATCTCCTCCATACACTCGTAGGAGATATACATCACTACCACTATCTCCTCCCTACACTAGTAGGAGATATACATCACTACCACTATCTCCTCCCTACACTCATAGGAGATATACATCACTACCACTATCTCCTCCCTACACTAGTAGGAGATATACATCACTACCACTATCTCCTCCCTACACTAGTAGGAGATATACATCACTACCACTATCTCCTCCCTACACTAGTAGGAGATATACATCACTACCACTATCTCCTCCCTACACTAGTAGAGATATACATCATCACTACCACTATCTCCTCCCTACACTAGTAGGAGATATACATCACTACCACTATCTCCTCCCTACACTAGTAGGAGATATACATCACTACCACTATCTCCTCCCTACACTAGTAGGAGATATACATCACTACCACTATCTCCTCCCTACACTAGTAGGAGATATACATCACTACCACTATCTCCTCCCTACACTAGTAGGAGATATACATCACTACCACTATCTCCTCCCTACACTAGTAGGAGATATACATCACTACCACTATCTCCTTCCTACACTAGTAGGATATATACATCTATCACTACCACTATCTCCATCCCTACACTAGTAGGATATATACATCACTACCACTATCTCCTCCCTACACTCATAGGAGATATACATCACTACTACTATCTCCTCCCTACACTAGTAGGAGATATCCATCCTATCACTACTCACTATCTCCTCCCTACACTAGTAGGAGATATCCATCTATCACTACCACTATCTCCTCCCTACACTAGTAGGAGATATACATCACTACCACTATCTCCTCCCTACACTAAGGAGATATACATCACTACCACTACCTCTCCTCCCTACACTAAATCTTCGATCTCCATCATACCACTATCTCCTCCCTACACTAGTAAGGGAGAAAGTCCATCTATCACTAAACTATCTCCTCCCTACACTAGAAATAGGAGAAGTATCCTATCCTATCACCTACCACTATCTCCTCCCTACACTAGTAGGAACATATCATCACTACCACTATCTCCTCCCTACACTTGGGGGAAAACACATCATTTCACTACCACTACCTTAATTCATCCTCTCCTCAGTGAACTTCAGTTATCCCAGCTGCTCTCCTGTGCTACACTAAGAAGGGAGACAAGAGTGTTCTCTCACCTAAATCTCTCTTCAGATGATCTCTAAAGGAAGGGGAAGAGAGCTGTGTTCCTGTCACCTAAATCTCTCTCCAGATGATCTCCTGTCTACACTAAGGAAGGGGAAGAACAGCTGTGTTCTCTCACCTAAATCTCTCTTCAGATGATCTCCTGTCTACACTAAGGAAGGGGAAGAAAGAGCTGTGTTCTGTCACCTAAATCTCTCTCCAGATGATCTCCTGTCTACACTAAGGAAGGGGAAGAAAGAGCTGTGTTCTCTCACCTAAATCTCTCTTCAGATGATCTCCTGTCTACACTAAGGAAGGGGAAGAAAGAGCTGTGTTCTCTCACCTAAATCTCTCTTCAGATGATCTCCTGTCTACACTAAGGAGAGGGGAAGACAAGAGCTGTGTTCTGTCACCTAAATCTCTCTCCAGCTGTCTCCACGTAGAGTGAATCTGAGCTGTTCCCAGTGAGTAGAGATGAACACAGTCCTGTCCCAGCCACACCCAGTTCTGTTGTACCAGCTGGTCCCAGAGTCAGTGACGCAGGCATTTACATCTGCTGAGAGCAAGTTATTAGAGCAGCTGGGGGAAAACACAGTTATGGAAGTATCACCCCCTTACTGAGTACAGGGAAGCTCCAGTAGAGATGAACACAGTTATCAGTACCAGCTGGTCCCAGTGCAGTAAAGATGAACACAGTTATCAGTACCAGCTGGTCCCAGTGCAGTAAAGCTACAGTAGAGATGAACACAGTTATTAGTACCAGCTGGTCCCAGCACAGTAGAGATGAACACAGTTATTAATACCAGCTGGTCCCAGTGCAGTAGAGATGAACACAGTTACTAGTACCAGCTGGTCCCAGTACAGTAGAGATGAACACAGTTATTAGTACCAGCTGGTCCCAGTGCAGTAGAGATGAACACAGTTATTAGTACCAGCTGGTCCCAGTACAGTAGAGATGAACACAGTTATTAGTACCAGCTGGTCCCAGTACAGTAGAGATGAACACAGTTATTAGTACCAGCTGGTCCCAGTGCAGTAGAGATGAACACAGTTACTAGTACCAGCTGGTCCCAGTGCAGTAGCTAGATGAACACAGTTATTAGTACCAGCTGGTCCCAGTGCAGTAGAGATGAACACAGTTATCAGTACCAGCTGGTCCCAGTGCAGTAGAGATGAACACAGTGATTAGTACCAGCTGGTCCCAGTGCAGTAGAGATGAACACAGTTACTAGTACCAGCTGGTCCCAGTGCAGTAGAGATGAACACAGTTATCAGTACCAGCTGGTCCCAGTGCAGTAGAGATGAACACAGTTATTAGTACCAGCTGGTCCCAGTGCAGTAGAGATGAACACAGTTATTAGTACCAGCTGGTCCCAGTGCAGTAGAGATGAACACAGTTATTAGTACCAGCTGGTCCCAGTACAGTAGAGATGAACACAGTTACTAGTACCAGCTGGTCCCAGTGCAGTAAAGCTACAGTAGAGATGAACACAGTTATTAGTACCAGCTGGTCCCAGTGCAGTAGAGATGAACACAGTTATTAGTACCAGCTGGTCCCAGTGCAGTAGAGATGAACACAGTTATTAGTACCAGCTGGTCCCAGTGCAGTAGAGATGAACACAGTTATCAGTACCAGCTGGTCCCAGTACAGTAGAGATGAACACAGTTATCAGTACCAGCTGGTCCCAGTGCAGTAGAGATGAACACAGTTATTAGTACCAGCTGGTCCCAGTACAGTAGAGATGAACACAGTTATTAGTACCAGCTGGTCCCAGTGCAGTAGAGATGAACACAGTTATTAGTACCAGCTGGTCCCAGTGCAGTAAAGCTACAGTAGAGATGAACACAGTTACTAGTACCAGCTGGTCCCAGTGGAGTAGAGATGAACACAGTTATCAGTACCAGCTGGTCCCAGTGCAGTAGAGATGAACACAGTTATCAGTACCAGCTGGTCCCAGTGCAGTAAAACACAGCTAGTACCAGCTGGTCCCAGTAGAGATGAACACAGTTATTAGTACCAGCTGGTCCCAGTGCAGTAAAGCTACAGTAGAGATGAACACAGTGATTAGTACCAGCTGGTCCCAGTGCAGTAGAGATGAACACAGTTATT